>NC_041392.1:212332651-212362095 GCF_002162155.2 Triticum dicoccoides | reverse complement strand
GGAAATAATGCAGGATGGTCCAAAAGCGCGGGCTCCGCCTTCCTTTTGGGTGGGCCAGGGGGCAAAGAGCGGCATTTCGCGTGTCCGGACTCCCGCAAAGCCTCCCACTTTTATCTCCGGTTTGCGGGAAAAAATACGTCTGGACCATGTTGGATGGCTTCCGTGGTCCAGACAGCACGGGCCCCGCCTTCATTTTAGGTGTGCCACGGGGCAGAGAGCGACGTTTCGCGTGTCCGGACTCTCGCAAAGCCTTCCACTTTTGTCTCTGGTTTGCGGAAAAAAAATACGTCTGGACCATGCTGAATGGCTTCCGTAGTCCGGGCGGATGCATGAGGTTTGCGGGTCGGTGTTAGAGATGCCCTTAAAATTATTTTCGTATTCTCTTGAAAATTAAAATGTGATTTTTTTAAACAATTTAAAATAAGGTGCTTCAGTGCACCCGTGCTCCAAAAATCTGCACTCTCTCGTGCTTTCCTTCGTTTGCGAGCGATCTAGGAGATGAGGTAGCGAGCTGCTCGCATTGAGAGACTGCCCTGCTTCTACCTGGCAATTTCCCCACTGCCGCCAGTTGCCTTACAAAAAAGTTGCAGAGGCGGTACAGGTGCTGTTATTTATGTTGACGGGGACCGCGCGGTTCAAAGACAGAAAAGGGCAGTACTGCTACAGGTGGGTCGGTGATGGCCTTGCTGCAGGTCGAGTTGAGAAAAGGACCACTCGCACGCCACCACGCCACAACAAAATATAGGCAGGCAGTGTCATTGACTGACTTTGCGGTTTACACGGACCAGCATTGGACGACTTGGGAAGTCGCGTAACCTGAACCGGAGGGTGCATTGATGGAGTACATTGCCCGGTCGAGACGCCAAAGACCCGGGAAGTTGTCTCGCACTTTCACTGGACGACCGACTTGGGCATGGACGGGAGCGTCTCGACGTCTCCCGTACTCGCGGTTAATCCAGGAGCGCGTGCGTGCGCGCGTGGATCAAAGTTGGAGGTTTCAAAGGATGGTCCAAGTAAAGAAGCGCGAAAGAAAGAGGGGCTGTTTGTTTTGTGACTAACTTTGCCAAAGATTGCTACACCTAAGGTTAGGCAAGTTTGACCAATTTAGATGAGTGTTTGATTCAAGTCATACCTTAGGCAAGCCACATTTGGGCCCCACATGGCATACACACAAAAAATGTGGCAAGATTCCCTTAGGCTTGCCAACTTGTGACTCTCATTTTAATGAATTAACCTTAGACAAGTTTGGCAAAAATGTGTGGCTAAGTGTGACAATGCTAGTCCTCGAACCAAACAGCCCCAGAAAGAATATACTTGTCCAGGGAGAAGGGCAATCCCCGGTAGGCACGGCGAGGCTACGTAGGCAACGTATACAAATCCGAGAGAGAGAGAGATGGGGCAAGCAAAGCGAGCATGAGAGGGAATCGAATGTGTTGTACGGTGGCCAAAGGAGAAGGAATATCCTTTGCCTGCACGACACCCTGCCGCAGCAGCCAGTGCAACTAGTAGTAGTACTGGTAGAGAAACATATGACCCGCGGGCCAGATCTTTGTTTATTGCTGAATCCACATAGAACCGCGAACCACACGTGCATGGCGACAAGGCTGCTAGGCGGGGGTTTGGCTCTAGGGTCTAGCAGCCTACGCTGGTGTGCGTGCGCATGCCACATCGCAGCATAGACGACAAAGGCAGTATCGTGGCATGTCGCGGTCACAAAGCTCCATGTCATCCCTCGCTGCTCCTGTGTGTGTGAGTACAAATTTTTTGCAGAAATTTGGCACTGCATGCATGCATGCATCACCTTCTTCTACCAACAGAGAGGCCACGTCTTCAGCATGGTTCAAGAAAGAGGATCACAGGCATCGTTTACCTTTACCGGACCAATAACCAAGTCCAGGTGCTGCTAGCTTGTAGTAGATCAGAGCCTCTCTCGCGCACAGATATGTCACTACGGGCTGGCGCGAAATGTCAAGGACAGCGACGAGTTGGCCATCTTCCCTTTCGCCTTTCTGTCCAGGATAGTCGATACATTCACCTAACCAATCAACTGCCACCACCACTAACATCTCACCCGGGTTGCAGTAAGCTCGCACGTAACGATCACCTCTTTTCTTTTTAGAACCACGTAACGATCACCTCGAGTCCCCGTCAGTTCCGTTTTGTCTCTTATATTCGTTGCTACTGTAGTACGAGTAGTTGTGTTGGTTACAATTGGTCGACGAGGGCAAAGTGTGAGTGTCTAATCTCAACTTGGATGCATTAGCTAGCAATTGTTGCTGACAAGGTTTGTTCAGGTACGTGCCCTGCAGAGTTCTGTTCCTCGATCGCTTTCTCGTTTTGCCTCTGCAGCTATTTAGAATCGGCGTGTATACCCCCGTGTCCATTTTCTTCAGCCAGGAAATGGGTTTGATGCTCACAGGGTGTGCAAATTCCGCATCTCAATACAGGTTCTGAGGTGCATGTGAATGACCATTTGAGTGCCTGACTAGCTGAGTCCGAAGTCTGAACCACATTTGGTGGTAGCCAAGCTACTAACTCACATGATGTGAAAGACTATTTTTTAGCTTTAATTAACTCTTGTGTCACGAAGACTTGACAAGTTGGCATTTGCCTTAAACTTCTTCTTTTTTTCATTTTTGAAAAACCACCACTTGATGTCGGGTTCCAATAATTGTCGGCATTGTGTAAGCATTGGTCCAAATCGCTAACCAACCAGGTGGTATTTAATTTATAACTCTATATACACACCGGGGCCTCGGCTTACGTCGTAGTACGTATCATCGGTCGTGATCCTTATTGGAGAAGCACGTTGCCATCACCAAAACGCCAACGAATTCAAAATCAATGCGTTTGTTCACGTATGCGAATCGCCCAAGTGATTGAGCTCCAAAGTCAAATGAACAAGCGCGCTTGGATTATTGGGGGCTGCGCACGTAGAGGAGTTGTTGCCATTCATGGAAGAAGTTTAAGTATGTAAGTAAGCAGCAAATTATCAGAGGGAAATCGCCTCTGAAGGGTGCATTGCAGCCAGTACCGATCAGTGGATGGTTCTTATTCAGCAAAAGAAGGGTCAGCGGGAGTAGGCATGATCCTACGGGATAACTTGGGTTCTGTCATTGTTTCATCATGTCAACTATTATGATTGTAACAATGCTCTCGAGGCGAAAATTCAAGCTATTAAGATTGGAATGTCTATGGCTATCGAATGGTCTAACCTCCGGTCTTAGTACAACCGGACTCGATGATGGCCCTTTCTTCTATGGCTGATGCCTCACTTGATAAATCACCCAATGGTCAATTGGTCAGGGATATCAAGAACTACATGCTGCAGAGGAAGTTTAACAGTGAAGATTCTAAGATCACAGAACATGGTCTCACATTTGTCTTGCTAATTATGCCCGAACGGCTCGTAGCACCACTTGTTGGTTGCAACGGCCACCCCCCTTCATCCGTAATATTGTATTAGCGGACTGTAAGCCTGTTACTTTGAAATAAACTACTTTTAAATCCGAAAAAAAGTAAGCAGCATTAATTGTTCATTAGCTCGCATATCTGGCTATTATACGCCCTAGCTAGATCTTCTTTTGAATTCCTGGCCTTTGGAGTGTCCGAAAAGATATCCTTTCTGGGAGCAGGGTTAAACTACAAGCAGCAGTACAAAAGGACGCCAGATGTACTTAGGGAAAGGCACGATCGCTCCTCGGCCACGCAGAAAGAAACAAAGGCACGGTGACAAAGCTCGCTGCCACCACCTCCCTCGGTATCATCTCCCGCTGTAAAACACGCTACTCGCGACACTTTCCACGCCATCCGGATTGACTGAGTAGCTGTTACCATCGGCGCGATTATACTTAACCGAATTCCACTGTCCAAGAAGACGCATGTAGAACAAGACGAGTTCGCGCTGGATAGCTAGCTGCCTAGTCTGTGTGCGGCACACTTGTCCTCCTTCCGATGCGCGCAGCGCAGCGCGTCGCTCGTGTCCGTTTGCAAAGCTGCTGCTGCTACGTGCTCCGTCCGCCTGCGCCCGTCCGTCCGTCCGTGCACGGGTCCGCGTCGATCGTGTCAATCAGTCAGTCGGTCGGTCGAATCCGACGTGCCGTGACGCCCGTCGTCGACTGGACGGGCTCGGATGCCCTGCCTTCTTTCTCTTTCGCTTTGTGGTCGGGGGAGAGCAGCAGGGTTGGTGGCCGGTAGGTTAACCGCCTCCTTCGTGTTGCTCGCGCGGGCGGGTGATCGCCCAACCAACAACAGCTCGCCCGCTCGCTCTTATCCAGGGCAGCAGCAGCCGGCGTCGCCTTGCGCCCGTCACCACCACGAAGCACAGCAGACAGCGCCAAACGTCCTATCATGCTGAGTTGCTGACATAACACACCCCTAATGCAAGGTGCTGGTCTGGTGCAAGTAGATAGGGTCCGATCAGCCTAGCAGCACGAGAGTACATAAACTATCAGCACCAAATAAAAAGGATCTCCCGCGTCAGATGCTGCTGGAAAGAGAGACAGACCCCCCCGGTCGCCTTCTCTCTTTTCTCGGCGCTGCTGACGCCGTATCTCGCGGCGACAGCGACGGCGGCCCGTCGCAGTTGGGCAGCAAACAAAGTTGGACCAGCCGAGGGCGACGCGTGCGTAGGAAATGCTGGATGGAATGGCATCCCGTGCGTGGCTTGCCTCCCGACCCAAGAATCGAATCTTCTAGGCCTCTCCCGCGGGAGTCATCATGCCTGCCTGCTGCTCATGTAGTAGAGTCTGCATGAAGCGAGCGCGCCTCTTCGACACCGGTCCTCGTCATGCCTACATGATGACGCTACCATACGCTGATGTGCTAGTGCACGGGTGCTTCGCCAGGCTTAGTTCTGGCGTCCGAGCTCTTTACCGGGTGGTCGTTGCTGTTTTGCTGGGCATTTGCATCAACTCCACAGGTGCGTGCGCAAGCACACAAGCGACACAGAGAACGAACCTTTCTTGTCCTAGACTGATATACATTGTGTTGGCATGACAGAAACAGTACTTGTAACAGAAAACAACAACACCGAAAATGAAAATCTAAATACTATGTCAATGACAACCCAATTCTCTTCTATTTACACCTGTTCACGTCTGGTACTTTGAGTTGTACAAGGGTCTTCAGAGACAAGTCTTCCGGAACGGAACGAATTTATGGCATGGCATAGACAACACAACAGGGGGTAGAGGCACCATGGCAACAGAAACTCCACATACAAAGGTAGGCCGCACGCACAACCCGAATCTCAGTAACTACCACGCAAGAAGCTCCCAGGCTCATCAAGTAGTTTTGGATGACTGGATAACACGGTATCAATTTGTGACTGCAACAACAAAAAACGGGTACATTAGTTTTCCTTGCTCAACAGAAATGCCACAAAGTTGGGTAATGATAAGGGTGGTGCAAGGAAGAAATCAAGACACAAAAGACAGAAGCCACATCAGGGCTGTAACTCAAAGAACGACTATCCAAAAAAACGGCAACATCTATCAGCCAAATCCGACCGCATTGTGTTTCTTATGAAGAAAGCATCATGTTCACCAAGAGATGTTAATAAACTAGAAAACTATAAACATTCAGGTCGCTATAGTTTGGCTCAAACCAAGCCCATTCCCAGCTAGTTTCCTGCCAAACTCAGCAATTCTTGGATGGAAAACACAACTAGTCTCGTAACCCTTTGGAAATGGGCTTCAAGTAACACCAAGATAACTTTCACTGGTTATATGCAATTTCTTTAAGATTAATATAACTTTGCTAACCGAAAGAGTCCGATATGCAAGTGTAGGACACATGAATTTGCATGGAGCGAAGCAACACAGTTGACTTAGGAAAGTCTTGTAAAGCAGCACTCGTAGTGCTGCCCAGGTATGTTCAGGATACCAGCTTGGCCCAGAACAAAACGCCATTTGAAAGACCAAACCAACAAGGATCAAATTAGCAGCGCTAGCACACAACTTAAGCTTTGAATTTTCCTTTTTCTTTTTTGCTTCCACTTATAGTTCTACAAAAACACTAGAATGGTTTCGTTTCTAGCTTCTGCCAGGATTTGTGATCTCTCAATCTTAAGGCTAATTGTCCATTCTTGAAGTAAGTGCAGAAAATGTAGGATAACAATTTGAAGTGAAGGACAAGAAAGTGATAGGCATGCTTAGGAAAATTAACAACTCAAAGCATCACGTGCATTGAAGACAAGGATCTTCCACCATTATAAATATAAAATACCATATGCACGTAAAATAACAGCACTCAAAATACCATGTACACAAGAACAAAAAACATAAGGTTGGTTTAGAACGCTTACTATAAACATCCACTTCAGTATCGGGCCCAACATTTTCACCAACTTGGATGATCTGGAGAAGCTAGTGTGAATTCTTTCATTTGCAGCCATATATTCCTGTAGCTGTATTCAAGAACATTATGCAGAGTCTTTTCTTCTGTGCCTGCGGTGTTTAGAATGCTTTCTACTTCTGTCTTTATCAGATGATCTTCTACTACTAGATGTATATTTTTCCTTGTATTCATGATCACTAGAATCACTGTCAGACATGCGGGTCCGATGACTCCTTTTCTCCCGACGTTTTCTCTTATTCCTTTGGCTGTCAGAGGACAAATCGGCATCAGGAGTTCTACTCCTGCCTGCTCTATGTCTTGAATGTGACTTTCTTTTCTTACTACTACGTCGTTCATCAGAAGAACCAGAATCTGGTGTTGGACTCCGATTTCGATGATGGGATCTTCTTTTCCTACTCCTATGCCGTTCAATAGAAGTATCAGACTCTGGACTACCGTTCCGAATCTGACGATGTGAAGAGTGTGACCGGCCTATGTCAGCATTATGCTCATATTTCAAATCAAGCTTTTCGACATTGGATGAAGGACCGTCCCCATTACCATTGGCAGCTTCCATCAAACCCAAAGAACCCTCGTTCTCCTCCCTAAAAGTAGATGTCTGGCCATTCCTAGATACACTTGCATCAGCCGTTGGAAGGATTTCTGATCTAAACAAGACATTCGGTGGCTGGGCCGGTTTCTCTGGAGGAACCTCCAATCCCAGTTCTTTACCCAAAGATTCCAGGAAATCCTCAGCAACAAGACGATTAAGAGCCATGTTGGCACCTTCACTCGTCTTCACCGGATCCATTTGTTGATTGTTAAGAGGTTCGTCCATATCATCGTCTGAATCATCAGAAAAGATTGCCTGGAAAGCGCAACAAATAACTTGTCAGTACAGAAGTACAGAACCCTCAAGTCCAATTAACCATTTCCTAATTGACAGCATAGACAACTGTGGAATCAAAATCAGCAACTGTTGCGCCCACAGCACCCATCATAAAATGTAATTTGTGTGTTCAAATAAAATACAGAAAATTCACAGATGCACAGCATGCTATACAATATGACCATTTGTGAACTGTAAGAAAGTAATTTGTGCACATATAGTTGCTCTGCTAGTATCTCGCCTCTTGTACTTTTTGTACAGTGCACAAATGATCTTATTTTTGCACGTGCGTATGCATAGCATGTTGTACATACATGATTTTTTCACGTTTTATGGAAACTTGGCATGCACAGTAGGATTATGTCTACCTGTGGAGCAGCTTAAGCCACCATATAGGCTTAAGCAAATCTACACATGAAATATTTTACAGGCTTAAAGAGGAAGCCTAGACAACTGGCCAAGTTCTCTGACAACCCCACATTTAAGATACCAACCAGCTAAGCAAATCTGAATCTGTGCAAGAAATGAGTGTAAACACAACTATCAGAACCCATACCTGGCATCAGACTTAAATTGGTGCTTCTACAAGATAAAAAATGACAATATCCCATTATGAAGCATTGCATCTACTATTCCATTTATTAAAGGCAAATTTGAATGCACTAATTATGTTAATAAACAAGACGGCATACTTGCATGGTATAAGGATTTAAGGTTACCAATTTAGACCAACTCTAACCGATCCCCTATCCTGCTATAAGGGAGGATAATTTCGGTTTCCCTCCTCTATGTTGCACCTAGCCGATCCCCTAAACCGGTTAGTGGAGTAAAAAAATTACTCCAGCGCCCATCCCACGAGTATATTTACTCCGGCTGGAGGCGGCCGAGGAAAATCTCCTGTCTCTCCTGGATCCCCTCCGAACCCGAATTCGTTCCGGGCCTGTCATCTCCCCCGACCAGATAGCCTGGCAGCCTCCTCTCTCCGCGCCGGCATCTTCTCCCCCAGAGCGCCGCCAACCCCTTTCCAATCGGCTTCCACCGTGCAGCCACAGATCCCACCTCGCCAGCCACCGTCCCACCTTCTTTTGGCCGCGCCCCGCGAGCTGCCGCCAGCACCACTCCCCTCCGCCTCTCGCCACCCTCGGCCCCCACCGTCCCAGGCATCGCCACCTAGCACATGTGTGCCACATCCCCGTGCATCACGCCACCGGCTACCCCAGCCGGCAAGGACTACGCCGCCCAAGTCACACGCGGCCATGACTCCCGCGGCCGTGAGAGATAACGACAGTGACCCGTGCTCGCACCCCGGCGACGGGCAGGCAGAGCAGCTTGTCGGGGACGGGTGGCGCGAGCCCCGGGCGTGGGAGCTCTTCAGCCCGATGCACCGCATTCTCCTCGAGTCCTCGTTGCCACCGTGGCTGCCGCCTCCTCCCGCCCCCATGCCCCCCTTGAAACCACCACAGCGAGCCGTCCGTGGCTGCGCCAACAATGGTGTCCGGCACCAGCCTCATCAGCTCGCTCGCCAGGGAGAAGGCCACATCTACTCTCTCGCCGCCAAGGGCGACGCTCTGTACACCGGCCCGGACAGCAGGAACATCTGCGTGTGGAGCAAGCAGAAGGACTCCGGGAGGGAAGGGAACCAAGCACTCGCCCGTGCAGACGCTGCTGAAGCAAGAGCACGCCGTGACCGCGCTAACAAAATTCAATCAATTGACCAAATATAGGCTGCACGACAAGTGTTCGACGATATGCTTAAACCAAAAGTAAGTTTCACTCCGCTAAGTTTAGGGGGTCGGCTAGAACCGACCAAAACTTAGTGGAGTATAAATACTCCACTAAGGTTTACTCGGCCGGATCCTCCTCTATTTTTTAGGGGATCGGTTAGAAATGCCCTTATTGCAGGAAAATGGGTTGAAACTCCCCACCTTTATCTCACACTGCCGAATAACCAACTGGGCAATACCGATTATGTGGCCCTTGTAAGAAAATATACTTATTTAAAGGGTTACAACGTGAATTATGATAACCCAATTTCCAACGAACAGCATGTATATACTCTAACATATTGTTTCACTACATTTATGTATGTCAATTTATGCCATTCTCCACAAGTGCACAGTAAAGTTTGGAGTTTTTTCTCCTTAATGAAACAAATATGGCTACCTCCTACTATTATTTTCTTTTCTCGAATGCGCAGTAGATGTGAGTATCACTGGATCAAGAAGAAATGTACAGGGTACACACACGCGCGCTCGCACGCACAAACCGACCACGAGCAAGAAAAAAGACCCACGCTAACCAGGACTAAGACTCTCCCCGGATCAGTCTAACCAAGCCTTTGGCCCCAGCCAAGGCCAAAGTTGTGTTTCGTCTTTAATGGCCAGCAGCACCCATTGGACATTAGGCGAACTCCATTGAAGACAGTCATTTTGATGCTTCCAAATCATTTCAAACCTCTCGTTATTGTTATATTTATACACATGGTACTTAAGGATTTTGAAGAGTCGTTTTTTTTCTCATTCATACATAGCCAGGTAAGAAGAATATCTTTTACAAGAAAACAGAGCAACATTATTATTATAGGCCTTTTACCCTCAATAATCATGAAGCTCTATAAGTTCTACTTGTACATATGTTTTCTATGAAATCCATGTAGAAAAATTGTTTTTCCAAGTGAGGCCATGAGCTAGGACTTTTGGTGTATTTTGCATGTAGAGACGAGGCAGTATCTAATGGAAAAACAACCTGGTGCACTGCTCAATACAGGGAGCAATATGAATGCTATTAGAGAGGTCAGTTTCAGTCTGAGCAGAAAGTAGAGGGAGCACAAATTAAACATGCCAAGATAATCCTTCAGATATGGCTTAATTCCACATGAATTTCTGGCCAATGTTTCCCCTAGGAACATACATTTGGGGTAATTATTACTCCCTCCGTTCCTTTATGTAAGGTGTATTTTTTCTGGCACGATGACCAAGGCACAAAATAATAGAGAATGTAGGACGAAATTACCCTTGGCCAATTCGTTGGTTAGCGGCAAGTAAATCAATTAAGCTAGGAAAAGGAAGAGATACAGGCAATCGGAAAAGAGATACTTTCCTATTTTTTTCTAATAGAAGAGATATATGAAATCAGGAGAGAGATACTTTCCTTTTTTTTAAGAGGGCTAAACATGGGATTGCGAGGAATTAGAAGAAATACACGTTACTGAAATTTTATTAGAAAACAAATACATGTTATATAAAGGAATGGAGGGAGTACCTTGTAAAGATCAACAGGCCTCTGCATACTGCTTGCCACAATATCAGGGTTATTTGCAGTTTCCTGTGCCTCTGTCTCTTCTGTTCCTGACACAGCAGCATTTGGTGGAATCGTACTTGAGCCCCTTACATCTTCATTTATCTTTTTAGTGGACTCGGTCATAAACATAAGGGTGTCCATCTTGCTTATTGGTCTTCGAAGAGGCATTGGCTGCACAAACAGTATGCATTTTAAAATATATATTTGATTTAACGCCAAATAGCAAATAATAACAAAGTAGAGTAAGAGTACTAGAAGACTAGAACTGATACATTTATCAGTTGCAAATCAGCTCCTTAGAACTAGACATCGGAAACTGCACTTAGCTACAACAGTATAAAAGTAAGGACAACATTATGGCGTGCAAGAACTGGGGAAATTTACGACGATACTCTAACATAAACCGCAAGTGTGTATCTGTGACCGCATCCCTTTTCTAAAGATCACCAATTTATTTTTCTTATTCTGTGTACTTAATTTTTAGTTCATTTGCCTATCGTAATTGGCTAATTAACACAGTCACACACCCAACAATATAGAATCACTTAAATTTACCTTTCCCATGAAAGGGTCAACAATATCAAAACGCTTGCACAGTATTGGTGAAGGCCGCCATTCAAACTCCTCCCTCTGTGGATACATGGGCCTCTCATCTTGGAGTACCGCAGAGCTCTGTATTGTTTTTAAGGATTAAAATGTGAAAAAGAGAAATGACATTACTAATAGACCCAAATAAGTTAACCTACCTCTAATTGAGTGGATGAAACAAAGCGTTGCTCATTCAATCCAGGTAAACCCAATATTGACAAAGGATCTATAGCCTTATATTCTTTTGCTTTTTCAATTGCATCTGCAGCAGCCTCAAAATCTAGTCTTTCACGAGCACGATCAGCCTCCGACATTGTAATTGTAGGAGCAAGACTTGCAATACGAAGACCACCCTGATATTTCTCCTTTAGAAACTGCTCAAATCTTGCCTGCTTTGCTGGCTCATTTCTAAAAGGCTTCTTTGACTCTGGCACACCATCCTATTGCGAAGCAAGAATAATCCATTGCATAATTAGACCAAGATTAGGTAATTCATATAAAGAATGTGGCACAATGAGGGAGGCAGCAATAATTGGTAAGACAATGCAATTCAAAAACATACAAGAGATATTGGCTTCACAAAGGTGTCACCAAGATTTGATTGTAGTTGAACAGCTTCTTTTGCAGAAACAAATGAGCTAGATGATTTGGAGCTTCTATCGAGAGGCTTTTCACCAAGAATAGTTCCACGATTCTCAGCTGTCAACTTGTCAGAAGAAGGCTTCGACTTAACAGCATCAGGTCTTTGCCGGTCAATAAACTTCTGCTGATGCTCCCATAACTTCCTTGTGTAGTAGCTACATCCATCTCCTCCGTCGAGGAAAAGAAACTGTGGACTTGCTTTACTTTTCTCTTTGTAGAAATCCTCTACATGTTTCCCGCAACGAGCAACCATAGCAGCACAGCCCTCAATCAATAATCTCAAGGTAGTGTCTTCTGGAGGAGGAACCTCGGGAGGAGCTAGATCAGAGAACTTATCAGCTGTCTGAATTGGACTTGAGAACTTATGGCGACCATCAAAATCAGCTGGGATCTCAGGAGGATGAAATCTGAAGAATCACAGTGTCACCAAATTTCCAAGATGAATACATATATACGAGATGAATATGGAATTGAGTAAACTAATTTGCTGAATTTGAACTATAATAATACAATATATACATAGCTAACAGGTGCGCACTGTCATCCTTCATATTTATTTGCTGATTCCACTAAGCTTAAACTAACATGGCGAGACCCAGTAACTATTTTTCCATTCTTGACTTGATGACCTGGTTGCCTATCTACACTCCAAGGCAGCTGAGGAACACCTTGACAATTAATTTACTGAATGTTGACGGATGAACCATCAACGCATAAAATGCACATGACAACTTTACTTGCGCGTATGCGGGTGTGTGTGCGTGCGTGAGAGAGAGAGAGAGAGAGATCAGTTGAAAACACATATCGCTACACACGATGGTATGGATGTTGGGAAAACACATATCACCACATACCGCTACGCAGCGATAATTCAGTTGAAAACACGTATCGGAACATATCACGGGGAGAGAGAGAGAGTAATTCAGTTAAAAACACACAATTGTATGCGTGTCAGGAGTTCATTGGGTGGAAGTGGCTAGAATTAATTTGACTATATTTTTTGTTAATTCGTGAATAAATTTAACTAGATTTTACAGTACAGCGCTACCATTTAAAGTAACATTCACTAAACTGGCGTGCTAGATTGTCATTGCATGTACCAATTGCTTTGTGCAAACGCTCACAAATCACAAGAAGTTTCTAAAATAGATGTCATGTTATGCACATCTTTGGTTCTTTCAACCACATACTGGCAAGAGGTTTGGCAACAATAGATCCAACTTAACAAGTATGAAAGTATAAAACAGGTTTACATAGCACAACATAAACAGCAAAAGAATACCTAACATGGTGACAATATGTGGAAAGAGAGAATCAAATGATTCATACATACAAAGTTCAACCAAGTACTAGGATAGGAAAAACAAGCTAAGGCGTTAACATTAATCAATTATAAATCAAAGAGAAGCATCACCTTTCGAGTTTGTACTCGGAATTTGAGGCGATTTTAAAGCTCAGGAAGAAACCTCTCTTCTTGTCTTCAAGTTTAAACTTACTGTCACCAGATGTTTTTGAAGGCTCGATATCAACTTCTGTTTGTTCATAATTGAAACCTGAGCACGACAAATGTAAGGATAGTAAGACATGTGAGGAACAACATCAAAGGGCCAGTCCATCTTAAATAGAAATAGCATCATCAAACAGTGAAACAAGTCTATTAAGTCTTGTCAAGCTATATGCACAACTGCCAAGATTTTCCATTTGATAGCACACACCCTCACAGGAACAAATAAGAATTCACCTTATAGTGGTACAAGGAAATAACAATTGTACATTCAGAATCTACCATAACCGACCATTCCATTTCAGTAAGGAATGATACACAAAAATGCCATATGCTTCCATCAAAAGTTCAAGACTTCCAATATTAACATTACATAGTTTCAAATGGACCAGAAGATAATTAAATTACCTGATGCATAAATATCCTCATCTTCAACACCAAGCTCTTCAAGTGCTCCAATTCCAAAGCCAGGAGCATATTGTCCTGCTGATGATCAAACCACTAGCTAAGATTTTCCACCCAATATACTTGAGCAATATCAGCAAAATAGAGAACTGGGCGTAAGGGTCATGACAATCATACAGTTTGAAATCAGGAGACTTCCCCTCACGGAAACATCACTTCGGTTTCGGTCCCTGTTCATTGATTTGTGTGATCTTTTCCTATCTGCAAAGAAAGAAAATGTGAGGTCAAGCCAAGGTTCAAAACGGCGTGCCTAGTCAGGTCCGTACGCCTAGCCAGGACCCAGGAGATCCATTCAAATGATTATTTGTTGGGGACTTGGAGTATGGTACCTTTAAACTCAGGCGCATGTTTGAATGGGTCAAAACCTAAACCATGCAGATCTTCCTTTGGATGAAGTACATACACCTAAATATTTATGGAAAACCAGAAAGATCAGCTGATGTTTTCTTCTTTATGGAAAACAAGTTAGCAATTGCATGCACACTTTTTGAGCAACAGTAACTTATTGCATGAATAGTTGCCTGTATAGTCCTCAAGGCAGACCAACAAGGTGCCATAATTAAGTGTTTAGTGGCCTGCGTACAAAAAGCAGGCTGGCTCATGGGATGCAAGATCTATCCACACAGCCAAGTTCAGCTTTAAATCTCAAACTTAGCTTCCCAGTAGTCAGGTCCAACCAGTAGTATAATTACTTAATTAGGGAGTAATATTTAGTTTATTATGGCAGCCAAGACACCATAAATTTGCAGTGGTAAAGGCAAATCTTTTCTCCAGATTAAAACTTTTTGCTGAAATTCTTTACCACCCACACAATGCATACTGGACATAATATGCAGGCTAACCTGAAACTAGGCAACCAACCAATCATGCGTTAGATACTATCATACTAATCATCTGTCTTTTATAATGCTGCTAGTGACTTTTTACTGTCTTCAAGATAGAAATTTAATATTTGGTTTTAGAACAATGATTAGGAGCTAGACAAAATATATTAGTATGAAAGTACTAACTATTTTAGTTTAGCTATAGAACAATATTATGTAGTTCACTTGGAAAATTGCACTGTGCGCAGTCTATAGCATAAAACAGAGGTACGAGGTCTAAATATAGTTCGGATTTGCAAGAAAAAGATCACAATAAGTTCGTTGAAGTTTAAGAAGAAAAAAAGTTCATTGAGCACTTTAGTACATCATAAGAACCAAAGAGAAGTGCTCACAAACAATTAAACAAGGAAACGCAAACTTCAACAAATAATCAAGAGAGATGCATGTCCTGCTTACTGGGGTATTTCCTGAAGCGCTTATTTTCTCAAATGATTCTGCGACATTTTCATCCACTCTAGATTTCTGAGAAGCAATTTGATCTTGGTCCTCATCGTTACTGACACCAGAGAGTGCAAGAAACGCTTTTCTAGCTTCCCTACGTGACTCTGTAGGCATCAGCAGTTAATTAGTTAGATAACAGCACAACACTACCACACCAAACCATTAGGTCGCTATTTGAGAAGCACAATGCTTTTTTTAACAGATAACCGTTGGACTAAGATAATTTGTGAACTCAGATTTCCTACAGCCAATACAATAGGCCGCTCATGGCTGTCATAATCTGTCGTTCTGACCTGCCAGACTTTGGATGAATTCAACAAAAAACATTTAAAGCGACACGGAACAAGTTTGTCCCATAGATCAACTATGAAATGGCTTCAAATTCACAGATAAAATGCATACCATATAAGGAGTCAGCATGTGCATCCTTGATGGTACGACCTTGGCGCCAGCCCATTTTCATCAGTAACTTCACGCCTGCTCAAAAGATGTCAAGATATTACTATTACCTGAAAATACATATACTCCCTCCGTTTCTAAATATAAGCCCCTTCAGAGAATACGGACTACATACAGATGTATGTAGACATATTTTAGAGTGTAAATTCACTCATTTTGCTCCATATGTAGTCCATATTGGAATCTCTAAAAGGTCTTATATTTAGGAACGGAGGGAGTAGTTGAAAAGATAAAACAACAGAGACAAACCAATCGAGGTTGTGGCGGGGACCACCAATTCATCAGGAACAGGTCCAGGAATAGCTGATGGTCTGCATGCAGATGTGCAGATATGTTTACATATATATCAATTAGAGTGGTGAACTGAGAACACTAACTTCTGCCATTCAAGTTAAAAGGGCATGGTCATACGAACATAAATTGATAATGACCAGAGTAATGCTAGAAATCTAAAGTGTGTACAGCCACATTAATAATTCAGTGCAGCTAACACTAAAGAGGACACTTAAGTAAAGCTGATTTCGAGGGTGTTGGGTTAATTTCCACCCCTTACCACAACTCATGCATGTTTGTCTGATGAAAGCCATATGGTTCACTGCTGCAGTTTGGGCACACCAAAGTTGCATAATACCATGGCCAGCTCATCCATCACACACAATTGGCAAACAAAACAACCTAACTTGTGACAAACAACTTAGTTGCCACAAGAAGTGTGGCTTGCCACACTTTACCATACCTAGGTTAGCCGTTAGCCAAGTGTTGTAGCCAACCAAACATCCCCTAAGCTTCATGTCAGTTATGCAATGTAAAGATGCTAACCTCTCATTTTGTTCCTTGGATGCTTGTTTTCTGGCATGCTCTGCAGCTGTAAAACCGAATGTATCATACTGTTGAGATGTTTCCAAGGCATTACCTCCCATATCCTGCAAATTGGTGCCCAAATTTGTCAACAGATAAGTTCACAATTTCATGAAACAAATTTATCCTGAGAAATCACTTATGCAGTTATGTACAATCAAAGCCAAAAAAGACATTGACACTGTTGGGGACCAAGCTCAATCAAATACATCAACACTGACACTAGTAACCACTGGTACATGCTCGTCAAGGTTTACACATTTTCAACATTCTAAGAAACAGGGAAGACAGTTTACAGTCTTTTGCTTCTTTGATGGGCAATATCTGTACTAGCTTTACCTTTACAGCAAGCGTCTGTAAACAGATATATGTTGTCAAGTAAATTAACTAAAGATGTGAGATAACATGCTTATAGTTATCCTGGCATAATCTTGCAGATAATGATAGTTACAATATTGATGTGATCATTCTACTTCCAATCATGGAGCAATTTCATTACAAACCAAAATTACTTGTCTATTAAAACTGAAAATCAAAGCATTTTCATGTAACTGTCTTGTTTTCTAGATGACTAGAACATGGCATGTTTGCATTCACACTCAAAACAGTATGGAATACCATGAATTGAAATACAACAAAACAGTGTACGACTGCTGCAGATTATCAATTTCCATACAAAAAGTAGCACTAGAAGAAAAAAAGCATCACATACCTTGATATCTTCCTCATCAAGAAAATTATATATGCTTTGTTTTTTATGCTCAGCTCTACTTTTTCGTGAAGATGTGAATGTCTGTGGCGTCCATCCTACAGTAAATGACATTTTTATAATCCCATTCATTTCTTCAGCGATACTGTCACATTAAAAACATAATCTTAAGGCAACAACATACCCTCTTTTGAGCCAGCAGTATTGTAAAAGCCAGCAGAGAAGCCTCCAGTAAATGCACCATGAAATCTTCTCCGCCCTTCCTCATCCCTGACCTACACTCCGATCACATCTCATTTTTTTAATAAAAAAACAGAGGTATTGGTTACTTAAAATCATATGCTACACAATTTCATGACAATGCTAACAGAAGAGACAATCCAAGTGTCTAACAAGTTGGTAACAAAAGAAGGAAATATTGCCACAACTAACATCAGGCAAACTGTGCAGCCACAAAAAAGCGTGGTGAACAAAATGGTCACCATAAGTGTGGCAAGATTTGGCCAAAGAAAAAAGAGCCTATGACATCTGGACCATGTGGCTAAGAAAGTGTGGCGCACCGCAACTGCAAGCCAAAGGTTAAGCGTGGCAACCTTACTACAAACCAGAACATCCCCATAGTTCACTCCACACGATTCAGTCAAATAAAACCTAAATTGAAGAACATTTGCACCATCCCCAACCGATTGAAGAAGTTCAATGGATTCGAAAACAGTAAACTGAAACATTGAACACGATTCTGTCATAATAAACCCTAAATTGAAGAAGTCACTTTCCCGACAGACCCGGATGTATAAACTAGCATGCGTAGCTACTAAACTACTCCCTCCGTCCCGAATTGCTTGTCTTAGATACACCCATATCTAGAAAAATCTAAGACAAGCTTTTTGGGACGGAGGTATTACGAAATTGCTAGTGATCATAGCTGAAATCTATTACTAACTAATGCACCATCAATTAACCCCATAGAAGGGAGAAAAATATATCCCGATGCTTGATTACAAAGGGTACACAGAGAGTGAATGGGGTGGAGGTGGGGGGAGGGGTACCTCCTGCTTCCAGGCGGGGAGGGCCCGGAGCTGGCCTGCGTCGGCGACGGCGCGGCGCTTGCGGGCGGAGATGTCCTCCTCCCGCTCGATCGGCGTCCCGTAGACCACGAGGTCCTGGTCGTCGTCGTGGGATGCCATGGCCGGGGGATCCTCGGAGTGGGAAGCCCTAGCTCGCTGGCGGCGAAGCTGGTACACGACGACGGTTCGGGACGGGGAATTGCCGATAAACGACAGATGGGTCTCTCCGTGGTGGTAAAAAGGTGGGCCGAGACTATAGGCCATACGGTGTACTTGCCCAAAAGGTGTGCTTGGAGTAGCCCGCCTGGCCCAACAAGCACATACGGGCCCAAAAAGGTCTCCAGTTGCTACTCTCCCTCGAGGAACACTGTCCCGTTCGCTTGCTAAAAGAAACTGGTTCAAAAAACCGGCAACCGGTTTTTGAACAGATGTAAAATGTATTGTTAGAAAAATAATTTATGAATAGAAAACAATGATCATAAATTTTAAAACATAATTGTAGGTATTAAAATGTTCAAGAATTTAAAAACTATATATATATATATGCAGGTAAAAAAATTATTCTTATATTTTTTTAAAATGTTTAAAAATATGTTCATGAACTAGTGTCTAACAATAGCCTAGAACTAAATAACCTTGGTCTTGGAGATGCTCATGAAAAAAAGAGAAAATCCTATTCTTCTGGGAAAGAGCACCTGTTACTCGGTTTTGTCAATTTTTATTTGGGTTTATTTTTTCATGTTTTTCCTGCTGGTTTTGAATGGTTTCTATCATTTAAAAAAGTACTGATTTTTCTAATATGTCCATTCGGTTTTTGGTGGAATTTTCTTGGTTTATTTTTTCTCATTTTCTTTTAATATTTAAAACCAAATGTATTCTTTAAATCTCATGGTTTAAAAAATATGTGCTTTTTTCATCCTTGAAAACCTACTTATATTTGTATTTCAATAAAACATGAAGTTTGTAGAATTTTGAGGATCTATTAGGTTGTACACTCATCTTATCTTGGTATGTGTGATGTTACAGTAACTAGTAGAATGCCCGTGCATTGTCACGGGCTTTAGAAATATTTTGCTAGAGTTTTATATAAACATGTGTTGGGCCCTATGTTAACTTGCTTGTTTGTATGAATGTGTAGTTCACTTCTTCATCATGTTTGCAAACCGCACTTTTTAGTGACGGGTATGTCGCACTGTTTTTTATCTTCTCGACCCAAAGATGCTGAAATGCCCGTGTATTGCCATGCACCAACAAATGAATCTATGACGAGCCTCACGGCTTCAGCTCTTCAGTCAATGTGTCATTGCTTTGCTATGTTATCACACCGCTCCAAATCCTCCATAGTTTTCATGTTCGCCAAGTTCGGATGGCTTGCAACATTTGTCATCCACTCCCTCAAATATATGAAAAATTCAGCAGTTTACCAAAACAAATTTTGCAATGTTACACATCAAAAATACCAACGTCGTCTCGTTCCCTAGCATTGCATGAGAGCTAATAGTTGTAGCCATACAAACGCTTCTACCTAATAATTGAAATCACACATATAGAAGAATAGGTTAAGGCCCCATTTGGATGTATGTTTTGAAGCGCACCTTGTATTCATTGGAAACAACCTCCACTCCTTCACCCTTCTCTTTCCCATTTGTCTTGACACGAGCCATGCAAAGCCGACCACCGCCGTCTAAGGAGATTCCCACCCGCCGCCAACCTTTGCCGGAGCCGAAGATTCCCATCTTCTTTCCCGTGGACCACGTAGCTTCGTTCCCGCTCGCATCCATCAATGAAAATGTTGATGCAAAGCATGACAAACATCATTGTTTCTCTCCTCTCCCTTAACCTCTTCACATGCACATGTATGGTTCATGATTGTCTTGCTTTATTCAACATAGCTCTGATGTGCTATTTTTTTTCTTCTCCAACTCTAACGAATATCTCCATTGTGTTTTGCCTTCTACAACTATAACGAATATATTTATTGTGCTCTTTTCTTGTCACAAGACAATGTTACACATTAGGCATCTTACCTTGACATTAATGATAAATTAGGACATATACCACCATTATTTGTGGACCACATTCACCCATATAAATATACTTAGTAATGTGGGCAACCAAATCAGCCCGCCTCTATCTTCTATGCGTTAGATAATATGTTTTCATGCTCCACATTAGCACTATTTAAAGTAACAAAGTTTGATGGAAGGAGTACTCAACAAGTATCATGCACCTCATCACCATGTACATATTTCAACTACAAAGGATTTTGAAACAATGGCATGTCGAAATGTCCAAAGTGTTAATCCCAGAAAATATCTTGTAGCTTCACGTATATTTTGGTAGAAGGATAATTTGAATAGCTTTAAGAGGAATTTTTGTATGAGTATGATTTAGAAGTTCATATGAATATGATTTAAAAGTTGTCCCTGATCAAAGAAAAAATAATAACAAGGTGTACATCATATAAATTAGAATCAATGGTAAAGCACAAACAACGCTAAGAAAGGGAATAAATCACCCAAGCTTTGTCATCGATCCAAAGAAACCTAGAGAAACAATAAGACACTGAGAGGTTCGTAACCTAGACGTATTCACTTGTTATTCCACAACTGGTCATTGTTGCAGACAATTTCAGACATGCTTTGTAAGCGGTTAAAGAATATACTTTTATATTCTGATAATTTTCCTTACAACTCAAAATTCCCAACTTTTATTTAGACGGAACAACTAAGATGCCCTAGAGCCTCAAAAGCCCTTTGGTACAAACAGGAAAGCAATCTGTAAAATGATATAACTATGAAGATTTGAGGACAAACTATTTGACCACCATTATTGGACGGGCATGAATAGAAAGGAGCACAAAGGAGATAAATGTACACATGTGTCTAAAACATGGAAGCGGATCCTCTAACATCCTTAAGGGATGTCACGAAGCTACAATGAAATGCGTGTATAAAGCAAAGAAGGGATGTCAGGTTACTGTAGCAACTACTGTGTGGATTTACTGTAGCATGTATAAAAATAAATCAAAAAATAATTTTATTGCACCATAATTTTGTTTGTATGTAATTTTTGTAAATGTATACAATAGATTTGCAATTTGCAAATTAATTATAATCATTTTAGGCTTAACCATATGGATCCGAAGAAGGGATGTCACAATTATTGTAGCTTACGTGACATCCCTTGAGGATGTTAGAGGATCTGGTTCCCTAAAACATGGGTAGAAATTAGCTGAAGATGGTGAATCCATATGCAAATTTAGATCCAGGTTATGGTTGACATCCTCCTCATCTAGTCTCTGCGTAAGTTTGGTCATTAGAGAGCAGCTTCTTGCGCATCTCCATAGCTAGATGCAAAGAAAACGAAACTAAGTGAACACGACAATGATTAAATATGATTTATAGCGAGATCATGCTTCTTCAAATATATATAAAAAAGGAACTACATTTGGGTACAAAAAATGGAGTAATGCTACGATATCAAAACAATTTGGCTATCAATTATGAAATACACATGTAAAGTAAGCTAAATATAAATATATGTGGCACAAAGGTGAAAAACCCAGCCTGTTGGGGACCATCGTATTAGAAACCAATTACAAAAGATGGAGGCATCAAAATATTCTTCGGAGTGCTCACCTAAGCTTTTATTGTCACCTGGTTTAAACTAATAGGTTTTAGATCCTGCAAGTACACTCTTCTCCTTCGAAAATAGAGCATGCATGTTTGTCAGAAATAAGTACATAAGGAAGAGAAATATATCTGAGAGAGGATTCTTACTTAGTAAATGCCATTATATATGAATACTTCATACGAAGAGTACGCCAAAAAATAGTAGTTTTATCTGCAAGGCCAGCTCCTGGTTAATTAATTTATAACCCATTTGGCACAGGTCAAAATGATCTTCTATCAAGAATATTTCCAGCCGATTACAACACAATCTGACTCATATCGGTTCACAATATTGATTAATGCTTACACTGCCCATTTCATGTTGCCATGTAGCAAAAGAATAAGGAATTGTTAACATGGGAACCCTCTATCCAAAACTCTTCATGTACATCAAAGAAGTCTGCATAGGAACAAGCAATTGCTTTCCTTTTATCCCATCGAGCACAAGAACAAGATTATGGAGCTAGTAAGGCTTGCTTTTCGCAGGAAGCTCGTGAAGACATCATGCTATGTACACAAATTCCTTTATAGATCGAAGAACTAACATGCACCACCCACCTCACATCTAAACTGTACTGCTTGTCAACTATATTCCTTTGAAAAACACTCTAGTATTCTAAAATGTGATGTATGTCATTTGGTCGAATTTTCTCCTAACGTCTACCACGATACATACCATTTGTAGGAAGAATTTACATAAAGTTGGTCTTCTGGAAAAAAGAACATTACTTCTGATAGTACATGAATAAGTATAACACACAATTACCTCTTCAAAAACCTAGACAATTGTTCTAGAATTGTCTAGGTTTCCTGTTCCAAATTGTGGAACAAGAAACCTAGACAATTCTAGAACATAAACAACCATTAAAAAAATCTAAAGTTAATAGATGGGAAATACATCAGGTTACTCTTACCTAGGTGGTGGAATAGTATAACTGCAGAGCAGCGGCTGCCGACCATCACCTAGGGACACACGAGGACGTGAGTCTCAGCTCTCACCTGGAACAACAATTAAAGGCAGCAGTTAGGCAGACATATTAAGATATATGACATGAACACGCATGTTTGCCCATAAATAGTTTTTCACTATATAGGATCGGATCAAGCACAAAGATCAAAAAAGGGAAGTGCACGAAAATATGATCCGAAGTAAAAGAAATCAAAGGTTTATGAGAAGCCAGAGAGGTTAGGGACTCACATGGCGCTGAGGGCCCCTGTTGTCTCCTTAGTTCCCGGCCTCATATGATGTTTCTTTTGCGGGGACGGCCTCATCTGATGTTGCCGCTTCTCGTGGAAGAGAGGGAGGCTCGGGAACGGAGAACCCCTCGCGAACACCCGAGGAGGAAAGGGAGACCAATCTTGTTGGAGGCCGCCGGCGCTCTCTACTCATGGCAGCACCGTGGAATGACTGCAGCAGCGCACGACGGCACGACCTCGAAAGAAAGGACATGGAAGAGGGACGTGAAGCCAATCACTTCCTTTTTTCCACATATAAGTTCTGCCACACACGAGACGAGGAGGTAAGCATGCATGGAAACCAAGTACCTTGGCGAATCCCTCGGTCTCCACTGGCGCTGGTCTGCGTCTCGTAGAAGAGGGCCACCCGCTAGTGGCCGTCATCCAAATCACGTTCTTGTTCCTTCTTCGACTCAAGGGGCTTCGCCTTGGTGTGCACCTATGCCAGGGTCACGGAGAAGAAAGTGAGGCGCCGACGAAACAGGATCAGGATCCCCTCCTAGGTGGGCGGCGCCATCAACGTCGGGCATGAAGAGAGCCGACTGGGGGGAGGGGAGGTGAGGGAGAAGGGGAGACCAGCGGGCTGCGGCCGCTAGGGATTGCGGGCAGGGGAAGTGTGCATTCCCTTCTTCGGGCCTAATGCGTTTTTCGGGGCTAATTTTGACCAAATATTAGAGCAATAATATATGACATGCAACTTACACAAAGCACACCATTAAATTCGTATGTAAAATGAGCTTTTAATGATATAATTTTCACATTGTGCATGTCATGTACTATTAACCTTGTCAATAGTCAAAGGCGGTTTTAAAAAATGCATTAGGCCTATATAGATGGAAGGAGGGAGTAGTTGTTTTTTAGGGGAGGGGTCGTGCGCAATTGGTTGGTTTTTCTCTATCAGTTTCCTGTTGCGTTGCGTGCACGGATATTTGAAAAAAATCGATGGATTGATTCCTTCCATCGGTGGTGTGGAACGAAACAAGGAAAAAAATCAATCGGGTGGGGAGGGGGGCGGGGAGTTCTCTCGATCGATGGGAGGGGTACGAACGAACCAACAAACAAACAATGTACGAAGTCCTTCATTAGGAGTAGACTAGCTATGTTACCACATGTCCCTATTTCCTCATTAATTACTCGCCACATCATCTGTTTTGTCTAGAGATGTGTGATGTTACCACCTATGTTATTCTCACTGTGGATAGTCTCAAAACACCCCATAATCTAGCGCTTCATATGCACCCACAATAATTAGTCACCAACGTCACAACGTAATTAACATCACCGTGATCGAGGACAATCGTTTGCTACTTTCTAAATATTGTTTCATTCCATTGCAACACACAAGTATTTAGCTAGTCAAAATTTGGTAGTTAGTTTTGTTTGAGCGAGCAAGGCACCATTTTTTCTATGACCTTTTCAAATGAACAACTTTATTAAATGGAAATAATAGTTAAAAAGATACAATTTCGCTCAGAAGCTCCTCAAACCAATCCTTAGTCGGAGAAAATCTAGCTGACATGGCAAGTTCATGAGCTACCTTATTCGCTTCTCTATTATAATGTTCAAAACTAGCGAAAGAAAAATCAAACAAAAAAGAATAGCAATCATCAAAAATCGTCGCCGCCGCTCCCGGAGGTACTCCTCCATTCTTCATGGTGTTGATGACCTTCAAAAATAATCACGCAATGGTTGCAGCCTGCTTTTTGCACTAGAAATAAGTCGAATCTTAGTGTGAAAGCTTCAACCATTGGGACATCGGCACACCAATCAAATTTTCAATTCCCGCCGACAATGAAATTCTCTTTATCATCTCTGAGTACAACGTTAGTTGTACCTCTAAGTAGGTCTTGATTAAAAGATGCATCAACGTTAAGTTTTACAAAAAGCAAAGGAGGCCTAATCCATCCCCCTCTGACAAAATTTGTCATAATAATGTGAATCCCCATAGAAAAGTGATAAGCATCTCGAGTCTTCCTTCATGAACCAGCTTACATCTTTCCCACCACAAGTACCAAAAAGTAATAGCGATCAATTCACGAGCATTCTGAAGACTCAAAATAGACTTATCCCGGTGTGGCAACATTTAAGAATTAAAGGACAGTCTCCCCTGGCCCGGTCAATTTCACAAGCTTTCCTAACCACATCACCCAAGCCCAAACTACATCAAACCTCTTTTGATTTCCGACAATAAACTAACAAATGCTTTGTATCTTTGGCCCATTAGAACAAGAGGGGCAAATGGGCGAAACTTTCTGGTGTCCATTGGCAAGTGTAACACGACCAGTTTTTCTATGCTAGGTTGTACTGTGTGACCTGAATTTTTGGGAGCAAACAAACATGCGGAGCTAAATGGACCGGCTCTGGTCCACGTTATAAAAGTTATTCTACGCTACCCTTGAACATGAACCATAAAACAGGAGCTTCGACCTCAAACAACAATGTTCGAAAATCACCCGTAGGTTATGACACATTGAAAAGTTATTGGGAGCATCTACAAGACTACAACCACCAAGGCCCCCATACTTGGTCACTGCCCGGATAGAAAAATAGCCACCTAGCCAGACCTGATAAATCTGGTCCAAACGTCTGGGTTGACCGGCACTCCTCATACCCGATCCATATCTGGGATGGATATGAGGACGCCCGGATGCTCCTGTCACATAGGACGAACCATAAGGGCTCGCCCCAATTCGCTTGACGACGTCCCCCTCTTTGCCCGACCATCCCTCTTCTTCTTCCTCCTCCCTGGTCCGCACAACGACCATCGTAGTTCCGCCACCATCGTTGCTCCGTTGTCGTCCCCAACCCACAGGTTAGCCATCGGAGGCCCGAACTACACCATCGCCAACCGTGCCACAACCGGTCAAGGTCGCCGCCACTGGACGCCGCCCCGGTACGTCCAACTCCCCCAGATATACACATCACGCTCTATGTGTTTGATGAAATGTTCGAGTAGGGTTTTTTATTCTTTTGGTGATTTTAGTTTACCCATGGATTCGTCGTGGAATGATGTGTCACACCCTCGATGCGACTATATCTCCCACGTGTCGAGGCACGACTTAGAGGCATAATCGCATTGAAGGCATATGTCGCAAATTAGGCAATCTTCACAACATCCCATGTAATATAAATAATAAAGGGGAGATAACATAGTTGGCTTACACTCGCCACGTCAATCAAGTACATAAATAACATTACATCATCCAAACACTCATGGCCCGACTACAGCGTCAAAATAAAAGATAACCCAACATGCGACACGGTCCCGTTCACCCCCAACTGGGCACCACTACTGATCATCGGGAAAAGAAACATAGTAACGTTGAGAGTCTTCGTCGAACTCCCACTTGAGCTCAAACGCGTCTCCTGAAGCGGAATCATCAGGCCCTGCATCTGGTGTAATAGTAATCTGTGAGCCACAGGGACTCAGCAATCTCGCACCCTCGCGATCAAGACTATTTAAGCTTATAGGTAAGGCAAGGTAAATATGTGGAGCTGCAGCAAGTGACTAGCAAAATATGGTGGTTAACTTATTCGCAAAAGAGAGCGAGAAGAGGAGGCAAAGCGCGAGCGAGAAACTAGAGAACAACCTGCGCAAACATTACTCCAACACCGTGTCCACTTCCGGACTCCGCCGAGAAGAGGCCATCACGGTAACACACCCAGTTGATTCATTTTAATTAAGTTAAGGTTCAAGTTATCTACAACCAGACATTAACAAATTCCCATCTGCCCATAACCACGGGCACGACTTTTGAAAGTTCAAATCCCTGCAGGGGAGTCCCAACTTAGCTCATGACAAGCTCTCACGGTCAACGAAGGAATAGAACTCCTCCCAAGACGTTTCGATCAGACTCGGTATCTCGGTTATTCAAGACACTTTGACAGGTTAAAATAAGACCAGCAACACCGCCCGAATGTGCCGACAAATCCCGATTGGAGCTGCACATATCTCGTTCTCAGGGCACACTCAGATGAGACATCCTACGAGTAAAACCAAACCTCAAGTTGCCCTGAGGTGGCCCCGCAGTCTACTCGGTCGGACCAACACTCAGAGGAGCACTGGCCCGGGGGGGGGGGTTAAATAAGATGACCCTCGGGCTCCGGAAACCCAAGGGAAAAAGAGGCTAGGTGGCGAATGGTAAAACCAAGGTTGGGCATTGCTGGAAAAGCTTTAATCAAGGCGAACTATCAAGGGGTTCCCATTATAATCCAACCGCGTAAGGAACGCATAATCCGGGAACATAACACCGATATGACGGAAACTAGGGCGGCAAGAGTGGAACAAAACACTAGGCGAGAGGCCGAGCCTTCCACCCTTTACCAAGTATATAGATGCATTAAGATAACATAGCAGTATAATGATATCCCGACAAGTGAATAAATGTTCCAACAAGGAACGGCCTCCAATCTTCACCTGCAACTAGCAACGCTATAAGAGGGGCTGAGCAAAGCGGTAACATAGCCAATCAACGGTTTGCTAGGACATGGTGGGTTAGAGGTTTGACATGGCAATTTTGGGAGGCTTGAAAGCAATTGGTAGGCATCATAGCATTGGCATAGAAAAAAAGCGAGCAAACTAGCATAGCAAATATAGTAGTGATTTCGAGGGTATGATCATCTTGCCTGCACAGTTGTCAGAGTTGACTGGATCCTCGAAAGCAAACTCAACGGGCTCCTCATTAGCGAACTCATCTCCCGGCTCTACCCAAACAAGACAAACAAGCAGCAAGGATACAATCAACCATGTGCAAGGATCAAGCAATATGATGCGATGATGATATGCTATGCGGGATGCGATGCGGGATGCAAAATGCAAGATATGACAGGAAATGCAAGATCCTGGCCTCAACTTGGAAATCCAAGTGTGTCACTGGAAAGATGAGATGAAATCGCTTGAAAACGATATAAAGAACGCCGGAAACGGAGTTACGGAAATGGCAAGCGATTCAAATATGACACCGGTCTGCGATTTACAGCAAGTAGCCATCTAAATGCAACGAGATGAACATGCTACAACACCCAAACATGACAACAAATACATGGCAGGGATGCATACAAGATGCTTAACAAAAGTCTAGCACTAAGCTACGGCCAATTCATCCATTAACAGGTTCAAACAAGCATGGCAAAAATGCATATGGCAAACAGATCTCAGACTTAGTGAAATTAACACTTGTCTGGAATCTCAGATCAGGTAGCACTCTTCGGAGCAACAAAACTACATGCTACATGACCTGAACATGGCAAAGTAAAACATGGCATGGAGCTACTCAAAAAGCTTAACAAAAGTCCCTTAGTGACCTTGAGCCAAAAGGGATCAGAAAATATACTAACAAGCACGTGAACATCGCAAAAACATAATCAGTTTTCAGACTTAGTGAAAACTGGCACATGCTGAAACAGATCTCAAATAGGCATGTTCACGAGCTCGATGCACTCACTACGGTGCAAGTCATGGCAAGACAAGCATACATCCATCAAGAAGGCACAAAATGCAAGCTAGACATGGCAAGAACAATAACATAGCATGCACGGATCAACTACAACATCATCGGCAAAATTGCAAACAAGTTGACAATCTGCCCAGAATCACAAACTAGCAAAAGTAGAGCTCGATTGACTCAAGCTAGGGTGCTCCATAATTGCAAACAAAGGCATGTATGGATAGAGCACTACAAGATTAATAAAACTCCCTTACTGATCATCCTCAAAAGAGGCACGGATCACTAGGAAATAACATGAACATATGGCAATATGAGATAAACAGATCAAGGACTTAGTGGAAATGCTAAGTCCCTGAAAACAGAATTACCGAGTGACTCACTTTGCAAGATTGCACTAGTCACCACACTCATCACAAAAATACATGGGTTACACCTCTGGAAAGATGACAAAACCCTTAACAAAACATATGTAGAACTCATGGGCATAGCATGTACACAATAATCATGGAAAAAATGACAAAAACCTAAATGGAGCAGCAGATCTGACAATTATCTCAAGTAGCCCTTTTCTAACAGCATTTCGGGTATCAAGATGAACTCAAATGAAAATGATGCAATGGAATGAAATGATGTACTCTCTGAGATGAACATTTTGATATGATATAATGCATGAATCGGAGCTACGGATGCAAAGTTACGGGGCTATGAACAGGAGCACTTGGATCTGGAATTTTTAGGGACTTAGACGAAAAAAATCACCCCGAGGTCTAGGGTTTGACCCGGCGCGGAAATTGAGGCGGGATCCGGCGAGGGCGGCGGCTGCTCCGGCGAGGGAAGTCGAGGACGAGGGCGGCCGGCGCCGGAGCTCGGACGGCGGCGAGCGGGGTCGGCGGAGGCGGCGGCTTGCGCGGCGGTGGCGGCGATCCGCGGGGGTGGCGGCGG
>NC_041392.1:212323973-212332206 GCF_002162155.2 Triticum dicoccoides | reverse complement strand
AGGCGCTGGCCGGCGTCGATGGCAGCAGCGGCGACGGTGGTCTCGGGTGGCGGCGCGGCTGAGGAGGCGGCGGGCGGTAGCGGGCCGGCCTCGGGCCCCGGCGGGCCTGGCGGCGCGCGGGACGGCGATGTGGGGCGCGGGACAGGTGGCGCTCGGCGATTGGTCAGCGGTGGGCGGATCGGACGTGTCCGGCCGGTGCGAGGGCGATTTCTAGGGTTTGAGAGGGAGGAGATCCGCGAATTTCGGGAGGGGGCTTTAAATAGAGGTAGAGGGAGCTAGGAGAGTCCAAATGAGGTGCGGTTTTCGGCCACGCGATTGTGATCGAACGCTCTAGATGATGGAGAAGGCTTAGGTGGGTTTTGGGCCAAATTGGAGGGGTGTTGGGCTGCAACACACACGAGGCCTTTTCGATCCCTCGGTTAACCGTTGGAGTATCAAATGAAGTCCAAATGATACGGAACTTGACAGGCGGTCTACCGGTAGTAAACCAAGGCCGCTTGGCAAGTCTCGGTCCAATCCGGGAATGTTTAATCCCCACACACGAAAGAAAGGTAGAAATGACCACCGGAGGAGAACGAAGCGCCGGAATGCAAAACGGACAACGGGGAAAATGCTCGAATGCATGAGATGAACACGTATGCAAATGAAATGCACATGATGACATGATATGAGATGCATGACAACAATAACAACACACGGAGACAAAGACCCGAACCCGAGAAAATAAAATAACTTAACGCCGGAAACGACAAGAGTTGAAGTACAAATTGGGAAAGTTACATCCGGGGTGTTACATGATGGCTATGAAAACACCCACCTTGACAATTCATATACAATGAGTTAATTGACTCGATGGATTCAGATGACGAAGGTGTTGAAATGATGATGAGCATTCAAGAGGAGATGGAGAAGGTAGAGGAGCACGCACTCATGTTTAAGGGTTCAATAAAGGGCCGGAGAACTATTCCTCGTGATAGGATTGCCGACGCACTACTTCAGTACACAAACTATGCAAATCCTTGCTTCCCTCTGTGAAGGGCCCATCTATTTACTTTTATGTTATTTTACTTTATTGTTGAGTCATCACCTTCTCAAACAAGCACCAATCCCGAGGAGGCGGCGGGCGGTAGCGGGCCGGCCTCGGACCCCGGCGGGCCTGGCGGCGCGCGGGACGGCGATGTGGGGCGCGGGACAGGTGGCGCTCGGCGATTGGTCGGCGGTGGGTGGATCAGACGTGTCCGGCCGGTGCGGGGGCGATTTCTAGGGTTTGAGAGGGAGGAGATCCGCGAATTTCGGGAGGGGGCTTTAAATAGAGGTAGAGGAAGCTAGGAGAGTCCAAATGAGGTGCGGTTTTCGGACATGCGATCGTGATCGAACGCTCTAGATGATGGAGAAGGCTTAGGTGGGTTTTGGGCCAAATTGGAGGGGTGTTGGGCTGCAACACACATGAGGCCTTTTCGGTCCCTCGGTTAACCATTGGAGTATCAAACGAAGTCCAAATGATACGAAACTTGACAGGCGGTCTACCGGTAGTAAACCAAGGCCGCTTGGCAAGTCTCGGTCCAATCCGGGAATGTTTAATCCCCAGACACGAAAGAGAGGTAGAAATGACCACCGGAGGAGAACGAAGCACCGGAATGCAAAACGGACAACGGGGAAAATGCTCGAATTCATGAGATGAACACATATGCAAATGCAATGCACATGATGACATGATATGAGATGCATGACAACGATAACAACACACGGAGACAAAGACCCGAACCCAAGAAAATAAAATAACTTAACGCCGGAAACGGCAAGAGTTGAAGTACAAATTGGGAAAGTTACATCCGGGGTGTTACAACACTCCACCACTACGAAAGGATCTCGTCCCGAGATCTAGGACTAAAAGAACGATGGGTACTCAGAATGGAGGTGATTCTCGTGTTCCCAGGTAGCTTCACGGTCGGAATGGTGTGACCACTTGACTTTGAGAAATTTGATTGACTTGTTGCGAGTCTTGCGTTCAGTCTCTTCAAGAATGGCAACTGGGTGCTCACGATAGGAGAGATCTTCTTGGAGCTCAATGTCCTCAAAGTTGATGGTGCGGTCAGGAGTCTTGAAGCACTTTCGAAGCTGAGAGACATGGAACACGTCATGAACATTTGCAAAGTTTAAAGGAAGCTCGAGTTGATAGGCGAGGTCGCCTCTCTTGCTGACAATCTTGAAAGGTCCCACGTATCTAGGGGCAAGCTTCCCTTTGATACCGAAGCGACGAGTACCTTTCATAGGAGAGACGCGGAGGTAAACATGATCTCCGATCTCGAAGGCCAAATCATGGTGCTTACTATCATAGTAGCTCTTCTGACGGGATTGGGCTGCTTTGAGGTTATCACGAATGACTTTGCACATTTTCTCTGCCTCTGTGATTAAGTCATTACCCAAAAGCTGACGTTCACTGGTTTCAGACCAGTTGAGAGGGGTACGACACTTCCTGCCATACAGAATTTCAAATGGGGCCTTGCCCGAACTTGCTTGAAAACTGTTGTTGTAGGAGAATTTAGCATAAGGAAGACAATCCTTCCACTTCATGCCGAAGGAGATCACACAAGCCCTGAGCATATCTTCAAGAATCTGGTTGACACGCTCGACTTGACCGCTAGTTTGAGGATGGAAAGCTGTGCTGAAGCGGATGTTCGTGCCCATGGCCTTCTCAAAAGAATCCCAAAACTTGGATGTAAAGATGCTGCCACGGTCTGAAGAGATCACTTGAGGAATACCGTGCAGAGAGACAATACGAGAGGTATAGAGTTCCGCCAATTGAGCTGCAGTAATCGACTCTTTGATAGGCAGAAAATGAGCCACTTTGGTGAGTTTGTCGATGACAACGAATATAGCATCATTGCCACGCTTGGACTTAGGAAACCCAGTCACGAAGTCCATTTCAATGTGGTCAAACTTCCATTCTGGAATGGCAAGAGGTTGGAGGAGACCAGCTGGCCTTTGGTGTTCTGCCTTCACTCTTCTGCAGACATCACATTCATTCACGAATTGAGCAATCTCGCGCTTCATTCGAGTCCATGAATAAGCCTGCTTAAGGTCCTGATACATCTTCGTGCTCCCAGGGTGGATGGAGAGGAGAGAATTGTGAGCCTCGTTCATGATCACTTTACGGAGGTCACCTTTGGGTACAACAATTCGATCCTCGAAGAAGAGAGTGTCCTTGTCATCAAGGCGGTAGCACTTGTACTTGGGTTGACTCCTGGCAATCTCAATCTTCACCTTTTTCACCATAGCATCAAGAAGTTGGGCTTGGCGAATCTGATCTTCCAAGGTAGGAGAGACTTGAAGGTTAGCGAGGAAACCTTGAGGAACAACTTGCAGATTAAGTTTGCGGAAAGCTTCACAAAGCTCGGGTTGATAAGGCTTAAGAATCAGACTGTTGCAGTAAGCCTTTCTGCTCAATGCGTCAGCAATCACATTGGCCTTGCCTGGAGTATACTCAATACTCGGATTATACTCTTGAATCATTTTGACCCATCGAGTTTGCCTGAGGTTGAGATTAGGCTGAGTGAAGATGTACTTGAGACTCTTGTGATCAGTGAAAATGTCCACTTTTCTTCCCAATAGAAGATGTCTCCAAGTCAAAAGAGCATGCACAACTGCCGCCAGCTTGAGATCATGAGTGGGGTAGTTCTTCTCATTAGGCTTCAACTGTCGAGAGGTATAAGCAACAACTTTCTTCTCTTGCATCAAAACTGCACCAAGACCTTGGAGAGAGGCATCACAAAAGACCTCGTACGGCTTGGATTCATCAGGCGGAGTCAGAACTGGAGCAGTGATCAATTTCTCTTTCAAAGTGTTGAAAGCAATATCACACTCCGGAGACCAAACGTACTTGACGTGCTTCTGAAGAAGATTTGAGAGAGGCTTCGCGATCTTAGAAAAGTTTTCAACGAATCTTCGACAATAGCTTGCGAGACCGAGGAAACTACGGAGTTGCTTCACGTTCTGAGGAGGTTCCCAATTCACAATTGCAGACACCTTCTCAGGATTCACGGCAATACCCTTGGCAGAGATGATATGACCAAGATAAAGAACCTCATCGAGCCAAAATTCACACTTGGAGAACTTGGCGTAGAACTGATGTTCCCTGAGCTTATCGAGAACCAAATGCAAGTGCTTGGCATGTTCTTCCTTGTTCTTGGAGAAAACCAGAATGTCGTCGAGATAGACCAAAACGAAGTCATTGGTGTAGGCGTTGAAGATGAAGTTCATCATGCGAGAGAACGTCGGAGGAGCGTTGACGAGGCCAAAAGACATGACAGTGTATTCATATGAACCAAAGCTTGTCCTGAAAGCCGTCTTGGGAATATCTTGCTCACGGATTCGAATCTGATGATAACCCATACGGAGATCAAGCTTGGAGAATACTTGGGCACCTTTGAGTTGTTCGAACAACTTGTTGATGTTGGGAAGTGGGTATTTGTTCTTAATGGTCTTCTTGTTCAATGGACGGTAATCAACACAAAGTCGGTCCGTTCCATCCTTCTTCACAAAAAGAACACCACAACCCCACGGAGAAGAACTAGGCCGTATGAGACCCATTTTCTCTTGAATATCGAGTTGCTTCTTTAGCTCCTTCAAATCTTCAGGTCCGAGCTTGTAAGGACGTTTGCACACAGGTTCCGTACCAGGATCAAGATCAATAACGACTGGCCGGTGTGGAGGCATTTCTGGGAGCTCTTCTGGAAAGACGTCTTGATATTCGCAAACGACTGGAATTTGCGAGATAGCATCGAGTTCACCCTTGTCATTGAGAGAAAATAGACGGATGGTATCATCATGAGCGGCAAAGACAATTACATCCTCAGACGAACGAGTCAATTGAATCTGCCTGGCAGCACAATCAAGATGCGCCTTGTGCTTAGTAAGCCAATCCATTCCGAGAATAAGATCAATATCCGAGTTACCAAGAACCACCGGAGAAGAGAGAAACTTGTAATCACCCAAGGTGATAGAGATATCGGGAGAAACCAAACTAGAAGTCAAAAGCTTGCCGGGAGAAACAACTTGCATGACTTTGGGCATGAACTCAGTCTCAACATTGTGCTTCGATGCAAAAGGGCATGACAAAAAGGAATGCGATGCACCAGTGTCAAAAAGAACTTTTGTAGGAACATCATTAACAGGAAGGTTACCCATGATCACATCCGACGAGACCTCTGCCTGAGCTGCATTCATCAAATTGACCTTGGCGTGCTTGGGATTATGCTTGACCACAGCTGTACTTGCCGATCTGACAGGAGGAGGAGGAGGAAGGCGCCTCTGGTTGAAACACTTGTTGGCGTAGTGACCCTTCTGTTGGCACTTGTTGCACGTGACCTCTGAAAGCGGACGGTGATACAGAGCACTCGATCTTGGAGCTTGAGACGAAGTCTTGTTCTGAAAGCCAGGGTTGGGTGGGTGGGAAGAACCACTGCCACCTTTGCTCTTCTGCTGATACGGCTGACGAAACGGAGGAGGAGGAAGCCAATACTTCTGCTGCTTGGCCACTTGAGTAGAGGAAGAAGGAGTAAGATCTCTGACTCGCTTCTTGGAAGCATCACACCTCAACTGAGCAGCCTCTTGCTTCAATGCCATGTTGTAGAACTCATCGTATCTCAAGGGCTCGAAGAGAACAAGAGCTAGCTGAATTTCTTCTCTGAGACCACCCCTGAACTGATATATCATGCTCTTCTCATCAGGGACGTCCTGCTTGGCAAAGCGGGCGAGCTTCTAGAACAACTTGTTGTAGTCATAGACAGACAAAGAGCCTTGCTTCAGATTGCGGAATTCCTCACGCTTGCTTTCAACCACGCTCTGGGAATATGATGAGCTCGGAAATCTCGACGGAAATCATCCCAAGTGATAACACGTCCACCTCTGGAATCCTTGTACTGCTGGAACCATTCTGCAGCTTGATCTTTGAGTTGGAGGGAAGCGAACTTGACAAAGTCCTCAGGCCTGACGTTACTGCACTCGAAATGCTTGCACAGATCCACTAGCCAATCGTCAGCATCGGTTGCCTCAACACAATTGCTGAAAGTCTTTGGCCCGTTAGCAAGGAACTGATTGAGTGTAGCAAAGTGATTCTGATTGTTGCCTTGATTCCCTTGGTTGCCTTGATAGCGCTCTTGAAGAATTTGCATGATCAACTGTGTGTTTGCATTGGTTGCGGCCATCACAGCTTGCCATGCCTCCGGAGGAGGTGGAGGTGGTGGCGGATTAGGATTCGGAGTCGTGCGTGTTGGAGGAGCCATCCTGAAGAGGTTGACATCCATTAGCACATTGACAGAAAAATATTGAAGCTGAATCCAACGGAATGAAAATTGCAACATATAGTCTTCACATCCGAACACAATGAACGAATGCATTCCTCTTGAAATGGTCACATATCCATAAATTGAGAAGCCACTTAGAATTAAGGTAGAGAAATAAATCAACAAGGTACGGATCAAGAACGAATAATCGGTAAGAAATCCCAATCTCAAACCAATATCCGTGGAAGAAGAACTAGAGCTACTAGAATTCCCACCTATGAAACTCCCGAACCTTTCTGGTTATGCAATCAGGTGTTGGGGATACAGGGGAAGCATAATACCTCACCCAAACTAGCAAATCCTACATCCAGCTGTATCCATCCTTCAACACATAACCAAGAAACCTTCGGAAACCATCTACCTCAACCTTCAAAAAGCATCCGTTATACAAGTTATGGCGATACTCCCGAACTCCCGCCCCAGTACTGGGTGGCGTCGAGGTTATCTCACCAACGAACTGCATAAAAGAGATTTTCGATGTCGGCATACTAAACTCAGGTATTCCAGAATTGCAACGATAAAATTATGATGACAACACCTCAGAGCTCAACTCCCCGGGACACTTCCACTAAACCCCTGACAGGAGGCACCAAGACAATGTTCTCATCATAAAACCATCGGAACGATTCCAAGATACCCGCGTGATCCTAAATTTTTTTTAGTGAAATTTGATAAGAGAAGAGTCAAAACTCTATGTCAGGATGCCTTACCAGAGCGATGAGGAGACTGGGAAGTAAAAAGAATTCCTAACTCTCCGATATATAATTCCTAAAAGACTCAAAACATTTTTTCTAGACACAACTCGGCTGCTAAAAACGATCAAGCAATGGGGCTCCTAAGGTCGGGGAAGGCTCTGATTACCAACTTGTCACACCCTCGATGCGACTATATCTCCCACGTGTCGAGGCACGACTTAGAGGCATAATCGCATTGAAGGCATATGTCGCAAATTAGGCAATCTTCACAACATCCCATGTAATATAAATAATAAAGGGGAGATAACATAGTTGGCTTACACTCGCCACGTCAATCAAGTACATAAATAACATTACATCATCCAAACACTCATGGCCCGACTACGGCGCCAAAATAAAAGATAACCCAACATGCGACATGGTCCCGTTCACCCCCAACTGGGCACCACTACTGATCATCGGGAAAAGAAACATAGTAACGTTGAGAGTCTTCGTCGAACTCCCACTTGAGCTCAAACGCGTCTCCTGGAGCGGAATCATCAGGCCCTGCATCTGGTGTAATAGTAATCTGTGAGCCACAGGGACTCAGCAATCTCGCACCCTCGCGATCAAGACTATTTAAGCTTATAGGTAAGGCAAGGTAAATATGCGGAGCTGCAGCAAGCGACTAGCAAAATATGGTGGCTAACTTATTCGCAAAAGAGAGCGAGAAGAGGAGGCAAAGCGCGAGCGAGAAACTAGAGAACAACCTGCGCAAACATTACTCCAACACCGTGTCCACTTCCGGACTCCGCCGAGAAGAGGCCATCACGGTAACACACTCAGTTGATTCATTTTAATTAAGTTAAGGTTCAAGTTATCTACAACCAGCCATTAACAAATTCCCATCTGCCCATAACCACGGGCACGACTTTCGAAAGTTCAAATCCCTGCAGGGGAGTCCCAACTTAGCCCATGACAAGCTCTCACGGTCAACGAAGGAATAGACCTCCTCCCAAGACGTTTCGATCAGACTCGGTATCTCGGTTATTCAAGACACTTCGACAGGTTAAAACAAGACCAGCAACACCGCCCGAATGTGCCGACAAATCCCGATAGGAGCTGCACATATCTCGTTCTCAAGGCACACTCAGATGAGACATCCTACGAGTAAAACCAAACCTCAAGTTGCCCTGAGGTGGCCCCGCAGTCTAC
>NC_041392.1:212321472-212323718 GCF_002162155.2 Triticum dicoccoides | reverse complement strand
GGGGGGTTAAATAAGATGACCCTCGGGCTCCGGAAACCCAAGGGAAAAAGAGGCTAGGTGGCGAATAGTAAAACCAAGGTTGGGCATTGCTGGAAAAGCTTTAATCAAGGCGAACTATCAAGGGGTTCCCATTATAACCCAACCGCGTAAGGAACGCATAATCCGGGAACATAACACCGATATGACGGAAACTAGGGCGGCAAGAGTGGAACAAAACACTAGGCGAGAGGCCGAGCCTTCCACCCTTTACCAAGTATATAGATGCATTAAGATAACATAGTAGTATAATGATATCCCAACAAGTGAATAAATGTTCCAACAAGGAACGGCCTCCAATCTTCACCTACAACTAGCAACGCTATAAGAGGGGCTGAGCAAAGCGGTAACATAGCCAATCAACGGTTTGCTAGGACATGGTGGGTTAGAGCTTTGACATGGCAATTTTGGGAGGCTTGAAAGCAATTAGTAGGCATCATAGCATTGGCATAGCAAAAGAGCGAGCAAACTAGCATATCAAAGATAGTAGTGATTTCGAGGGTATGATCATCTTGCCTGCACAGTTGTCAGAGTTGACTGGATCCTCGAAAGCAAACTCAATGGGCTCCTCGTTAGCGAACTCGTCTCCCGGCTCTACCCAAACAAGACAAACAAGCAGCAAGGATACAATCAACCATGTGCAAGGATCAAGCAATATGATGCGATGATGATATGCTATGCGGGATGCGATGCGGGATGCAAAATGCAAGATATGACAGGAAATGCAAGATCCTGGCCTCAACTTGGAAATCCAAGTGTGCCACTGGAAAGATGAGATGAAATCGCTTGAAAACGATATAAAGAACGCCGGAAACGGAGTTACGGAAATGGCAAGCGATTCAAATATGACACCGGTCTGCGATTTACAGCAAGTAGCCATCTAAATGCAACGAGATGAACATGCTACAGCACCCAAACATGACAACAAAATATATGGCAGGGTTGCGTACAAGATGCTTAACAAAAGTCTAGCACTGAGCTACGACCAATTCATCCATTAACAGGTTCAAACAAGCATGGCAAAAATGCATATGGCAAACAGATCTCAGACTTAGTGAAATTAACACTTGTCTGGAATCTCAGATCAGGTAGCACTCTTCGGAGCAACAAAACTACATGCTACATGACCTGAACATGGCAAAGTAAAACATGGCATGGAGCTACTCAAAAAGCTTAACAAAAGTCCCTTAGTGACCTTGAGCCAAAAGGGATCAGAAAATATACTAACAAGCACGTGAACATCACAAAAACATAATCAGTTTTCAGACTTAGTGAAAACTGGCACATGCTGAAACAGATCTCAAGTAGGCATGTTCACGAGCTCGATGCACTCACTACGGTGCAAGTCATGGCAAGACAAGCATACATCCATCAAGAAGGCACAAAATGCAAGCTATACATGGCAAGAACAATAACATAGCATGCACGGATCAACTACAACATCATCGGCAAAATTGCAAACAAGTTGACAATCTGCCCAGAATCACAAAGTAGCAAAAGTAGAGCTCGATTGACTCAAGCTAGGGTGCTCCATAATTGCAAACAAAGGCATGGATGGATAGAGCACTACAAGATTAATAAAACTCCCTTACTGATCATCCTCAAAAGAGGCACGGATCACTAGGAAACAACATGAACATATGGCAATATGAGATAAACAGATGAAGGACTTAGTGGAAATGCTAAGTCCCTGAAAACAGAATTACCGAGTGCCTCACTTTGCAAGCTTGCACTAGTCACCACACTCATCACAAAAATACGTGGGTTGCACCTCTGGAAAGATGACAAAACCCTTAACAAAACATATGTAGAACTTATGGGCATAGCATGCACACAATAATCATGAAAAAAATGACAAAACCTAAATGGAGCAGCAGATCTGACAATTATCTCAAGTAGCCCTCTTCTAACAGCATTTCGGGCATCAAGATGAACTCAAATGAAAATGATGCAATGGAATGGAATGATGTACTCTCTGAGATGAACATTTTGATATGCTATATGCATGAATCGGAGTTACAGATGCAAAGTTACGGGGCTATGAACAGGAGCACTTGGATCTGGAATTTTTAGGGACTTAGACGAAAAAATCACCCCGAGGTCTAGGGTTTGACTCGGCGCGGAAATCGAGGCGGGATCCGGCGAGGGCGGCGGCTGCTCCGGCGAGGGAAGTCGAGGACGAGGGCGGCCGGCGCCGGAGCTCGGACGGC
>NC_041392.1:212313053-212321170 GCF_002162155.2 Triticum dicoccoides | reverse complement strand
TGAGGAGGCGGCGGGCGGTAGCGGGCCGGCCATGGACCCCGGCGGGCCTGGCGGCGCGCGGGACAGCGATGTGGGGCGCGGGACAGGTGGCGCTCGGCGATTGGTCGGCGGTGGGCGGATCGGACGTGTCCGGCCGGTGCGGGGGCGATTTCTAGGGTTTGAGAGGGAGGAGATCCGCGAATTTCGGGAGGGGGCTTTAAATAGAGGTAGAGGAAGCTAGGAGAGTCCAAATGAGGTGCGGTTTTCGGCCACGCGATCGTGATCGAACGCTCTAGATGATGGAGAAGGCTTAGGTGGGTTTTGGGCCAAATTGGAGGAGTGTTGGGATGCAACACACATGAGGCCTTTTCGGTCCCTCGGTTAACCATTGGAGTATCAAACGAAGTCCAAATGATACGAAACTTGACAGGCGGTCTACCGGTAGTAAACCAAGGCCGCTTGGCAAGTCTCGGTCCAATCCGGGAATGTTTAATCCCCAGACACGAAAGAAAGGTAGAAATGACCACCGGAGGAGAACGAAGCGCCGGAATGCAAAACGGACAACGGGGAAAATGCTCGAATTCATGAGATGAACACGTATGCAAATGCAATGCACATGATGACATGATATGCGATGCATGACAACGATAACAACACACGGAGACAAAGACCCGAACCCGAGAAAATAAAATAACTTAACGCTGGAAACGACAAGAGTTGAAGTACAAATTGGGAAAGTTACATCCGGGGTGTTACATGATGGCTATGAAAACACCCACCTTGACAATTCATATACAATGAGTTAATTGACTCGCTGGATTCAGATGACGAAGGTGTTGAAATGATGATGAGCATTCAAGAGGAGATGGAGAAGGTAGAGGAGCACGCACTCATGTTTAAGGGTTCAATAAAGGGCCGGAGAACTATTCCTCGTGATAGGATTGCCGACGCACTACTTCAGTACACAAACTATGCAAATCCTTGCTTCCCTCTGTGAAGGGCCCATCTATTTACTTTTATGTTATTTTACTTTATTGTTGAGTCATCACCTTCTCAAACAAGCACCAATCCTGAGAGTAGTCCTGGCCATCTCCGGCCCGGCCCTAAAATCCAGGGCCTAGGCCCGATGGGCTTGCCCATGGGCCGGGCTTGGGCCTGAGTTTTGAGCCCACCAGGAGGGCCTGGACGGGCTTTTGCTTGGCATATTGGCATTTTAAGGAAGAGGCCCGACCCATGGCCCTAAGCCCTAAGGGCTTTTCAGGGCTTTTTACTAGATGGGCTGGGCTTGGGCTTGAAAAGTAGGCCCGATGGTAGGGCCTGGGGGGCCTGGGCCTTAGTTTTCTACCTTGGGCTTTTTTAGGCCCGACCCAAGCCCGGCCCGGCTTGGCCCATGGCCAGGTATACCTGAGAGCACTATTGTCGTTCTCATGCATTGTGCATAGTTAATGTTGTGTGCATCATAACTGGATCTCTTCTACCATGAGGGGCTAGCGAGATATTATGATTGTTTTGATAAAGTGTTGAAATTTGAGATATTTTATTATTGCTCGCTAGTTGATTATGCCATTGATATGAGTGAACATAATTTCTAAGAGTTGTCGTTTGCATGGTTAGTCATGATCCTTGCTGAAAACCTGGGTATTATTTAAGCATATATATGGACACAAGAACAAAAGAGTTTGTAAAAGTTTTTTTTGTCACTTTTAGTTTGTGAACTGAATTGCTTGAGGACAAACAGTGAGTTAAGCTTGGGGGAGTTGATACGTCTCCGCCGTATATACTTTTCCAAACACCTTTGCTCTTGTTTTGGACTCTAATTTATATGATTTGAATGAAATTAACCTGGACTGACGTTGTTTTCAACAGAATTGCCATGGTGTTGTTTTTGTGTAGAAATAAAAATTCTAGTAATTGGACGAAACTTTTTGGAGATTTTATTTGGAATAACAGAAAAATATTGGATCAAAGACCCACTGGAGGGGGGTTGCTTCCCACTAGGAGGGCGCACCCTGGTACCTAGTGGGGCCCATGAGGCTCCACTGACCCTAATTTGGATATTACTGTTGGGGAACGTAGAAATAATTCAAGAAATTTCCTAGGTGTCACCAAGATCAATCTAGGAGATGCTAGCAATGGGAGGGAGGGAGTGCATCTTCATACCCTTGAAGATCGCTAAGCGGAAGCGTTGCAAGAACGCGGTTGGTGGAGTCGTACACGCAGCGATTCAGATCGCGGTCGATTCCGATCTAAGCATCGAACAACGGCGCCTCTGCATTCAACACAGGTACAGCCCGGGGACGTCTCCTCCTTCTTGATCAAGCAAGGGGAGAGGAGAAGTTGAGGGAGAACTCCGACAGCACGACAACATGGTGGTGATGGAGCTTGTCGTGGGTTTGTCACGGCAGATGTCCTTGTGAAAGGACTTAGTCGTGGAGCCATCGCTACGGGTTAGCTCAAAGGGGTTAAACCGGACAAGGGGACATGGGGAGTTTTATACTAGTTCGGCCCCTTCAAGGAAGGTAAAAGCCTACGTCTAGTTGTGATTGGTATTGCTAGGGTTTCGAAGGCCAGGGAGCGAATCTGCTTTGTCTAGCTCTCGAGTTGTTGTCCCTAAACCGTTGCCGGGTCGTCCCTTTATATACATAGGTTGACGCCTGCTAGGCTACAGAGTCCCGAAGCCGGATCATAAACGTGTCCAGTTCGATCTCTATCCTTCCTATCTTACAATACAAGTTACATGACTAGGTCGGTTTACATTTACAGGCTTTAACCCGCCTTTGGGCCTTGGGCCTTCATGAAGCGCCATCATCCTTGCATCTTCATGGGCTTCTAATCTTCAAGGAGTTAACCCGGCTACACCTGGCCGGTTTACATCCAGTAGTAATATCCCCAACATTAGGCCCCAGATCAATGAACCTTATGTATTTTGCGCAAGTCAATGAACCTTATCACTGACCAGCACATTGAAAAAAATCTTTGCCAGGTACTCGGATCGCTCATCTTGGTACAGATATGCGGATGAAGCTCAAAGCGGCATATACATTGGTTGAACAGCTGTACTATGGGTCTCAACGAGCTATTTGCACAGCAGCTTACAACAAACCGGCCCCAACTTTGATTAAAGAAACACTTGAGAAGTTGGCCATGTTACCAGCCCGTATCGCCGAATTAAAGAGGGCAGCTGCCAGGTCCGGAGCTTTAACCACACTTATTCGAGCCAAAGCCTGGATTCCAGACCCTGAAGCTGATGATATCATTAAAGGATACCCAGGTGTGAAGGAAGATGGTTCAAACTTTGATAATGATGACCTCCGGCGGCTGACTAAACAGATGCGGCCAGTAGCCAGCAAACTGGCCAATGATACAGACTTGTCCCATTTTCAACCGGTTTATGACGCTGAAGGGAAAAGACAGCCGACCAACATTCATGAAGTTGAAGAACTTGTGCCTCCGATTCGTAAGCACACTTATGCTCCCGATATTAACCCCTCAATCTTATCCATGAGGAAGCAGTATTTCAAGCTTTAACTGGAACCGATTGGTCGACGGTTGATTTCCAGCGTCTGAGAGGGATGAAGAAGTGCCCACACCAACTGACCCTCAACCATCAAACCGTCCAGACGAAGCGTCCTAAACCTATCGCCGGTTTACTGGCCACTGTGTGCCGATCTTGTGAAAAACAATTATGTCGTTGGAGCCGCTTTGAAAGCTTCTTGTAATAGGATAGCCAAAACTCCGTTATTTGCCATGCCATCGAGCATGTTTTATAATGCCTCATGACAACTTGTGCCTCCTTTTGGGATATATTTATGCATAACCCATGATGAAATGTGTTCCTGGTTTCAACAACTTAAAAGTGTCTAGCGGTTTACCGCTAGACGGGTCATTATGTCCAGGAAGTGTACAGTACATAGATGAAATAATCAAAGTGTTTGTACAAAAAGAAATATACATAACATACCTCATTGGTTGACCAACGGTGTATACGGCAAAGGTGTTAATACCAATCCGGAACGTTGATAACCCCATCTCTATAATACCGGTCTATATATTAAACCGGACCAGGATAACTACCAGGTTTTCTTTATAACACTAGTGATTTAGTCAAACCAGACCGGGTCAATAAACACTAGTTTATAACTGATCATGTGCCAACAACTTGTAGTTGAAAAGCAAGCCGGGTCAAGGACGCCGGTTTATCAAAAAAGACTGATGAACTTCAACAAATAAAACTCAAAAAAGGAAAATATACAAGGCTTTTTACGAGCAGCCAGGCTCCAAATCGAGGCTTTTCATGGGCTGTCAGGCCTCTGAGTTAAACCATTTAACAAAGCCTTTTAAGATGGGCCTCCAATTAACCAATCATTGTTTTAACTTTGACAAGTTCAGGGTCTATAAAAGATTGACATGTCAAACGTTCAATGGGTCATACCAGGATTACCTGGACAGGAGTGGCTTACTTGATGAAGGCAGGTTAACCCGGGGTTTTAGGTGAATACACCAGGCTTCCGAGCCGTGGCTTGATAGCCAATTACAAGGGTCCTTTCAAACTCTTTGTTGCTTTGCAAAAAGAGCCCCCAAGTAACTTTGTGAGATGTGCTCAATGTGTGCCCATGTTTGAGTCTGTGCTTTGTGCAACACTCTCTTTGGCTCCACATATTTTTCTTTTGTGGCCTAAATGCCTATCAAGAGGTGTAGTTGTTGGAAATATGCCCTAGAGGCAATAATAAATTGATTATTATTATATTTCCTTGTTCATGATAACCGTTTATTATCCATGCTATAATTGTATTGATAGGAAACTCAGAAACATGTGTGGATACATAGATAACACCATGTCCCTAGTAAGCCTCTAGTTGACTAGCTCGTTGATCAATAGATGGTTACGGTTTCCTGATGTGACACTCCAAAATTTTTATTTGGTTTTTATCAAAAACTTTGTGGTTTTTGAAGAGAGGCCATTTAAAATTTTTTCTTTCAGAAAACCTTCCTCTTAAAAACTTCCTTTGCTTTGGCTAGGATTTTATTTTTTTCAAACCTTGGTGTTTGAACCTTTTGAAACTTCTTCTCTGTTGGTTCCCTCTCAAATTTATTTTGGGAGTTTAATCTTTTTCTTTTAAAAAGAACTCTATGAAAAACTTGGGATTTTCATATCTTGAAAACCACCCATGACTTGGCATTTTGCCCAGGTGTTAAAACCCCTCCAAAACCTCCCCTACTCCTTGTGATCAACCTAAGTTCTCTGTCCCAACTAATCCAAGCAAGTTTTGGATTTTATTCTAATTATTATTTTTCCTCTCAAATCAATTCTGAAATTATTTGGAGCATGAGTGATTTTCAAAGCAAGTACCCTATTGCATTTGAGTTTTGACCTCAAACCAACTCTCCTGGATAGTCCTTTGTACCCACAACCCAGAACCATCTTGATCCACTCCTCCTCTTTTCAAATTTTTCAAAATTCAGTCTCTACAAGTTTGGACCAGATTTGCCAAATTTGATGAAATTCATATCTACACTGCTCCAAAAATTCCACCAAAATTCAGGCAACCTATTTGAGCAATGAGAAGCCACCCCACCAAAAATCAGCTCAAGGAAAAATCTCCAGAGGCCAAAAACATTCTGTCGAACACCTGAGCTGCACTATTCCTTTGCAAATTCAGAAAGTTCATAGATTCAGTTATCTTTCTTCCTTCGTCAGACTCGGTCACGCGGCCACAGTACGCCCTGGCGCGTTGCACGCAGCCTCTTCTCCCTGGCCAGCACCCCGCACGCACGCTTGGCCGATTCCTGGCGTCGGTAGCAGCGAGCCTCGCCGGCGTTGGGAGCTTCTGCGGTGGCTGCACCTCCCGTGGCGGCCAACAAGGGCCCGAGCCCTCTCGCCACGCCACCCGGCGCCGCCCAACACCCCCTGGCTCTCCGCGTGTCCCTGCCATGCCAGCGCACGCCCGTGGCACTGTCGCCGTGGCCCGGCAAGCACGGAACGTGCTCCCTGCCGCCGACGGGCCGCGCCACCCCCGTTCCGTCGAGCTCACCTATAGCACCAAATCCCAGCCCGTTTAGCACCTAAATGGGACCGGTGGACCTCAACGACGATGCCCAAACTCCTAATCCCACTGCACATCCACGGCACCGCCGTAATCACTCGCCGGAGATCCCCGTTCACGGCAACCGCCTCGGGCCGCCTATAAAAAGGGCCCCCGAGCTCACCCTCGTGCACGCAACATCACCACTCCTCACCAACGCCACGCCAGGCCACTAGGAGGACCTCGAGGAGGTCTCCTCCCCCAACTCCGGCCGCCCCGATCCGCCTCGGCCTCCACCACGATTCGCTCCGGTGAGGCCATCTCCGGCGCCCAAACCCCGTCCATTACCCTCTCTAGCTACCAGGAGCCTAACCCCCTCCTCAATTTGATCTCTGCAGCCCTCTCCGACGAGTCCCTCGACCACCCGAGCCGCCGTCCGCCGGAGCAAAGCTCGCCGTCGACGTGGTACTCGCCGGCGACCACCACCACCACCAACCGACGCGGAATGGCGCCCTGAGCACGGAGGTACCCTCCGATCCCCCTGCCTCGCCGTGGATCGCCGGCGGCGACCACCGCGGCTCTCGGGCGCCGACGAGCTTCGTCTCCCCCTTTTTGAAAGTTCAAACCTGACGAGTGGGACCCCACCGTCAGCCTCTCTGCCCTCTCTATTGAATCGTTTTCTGGAAGCGCCTTCGGGCAAAATGCGTTTTCCCTTTTTGGCTGGCGTAGTTTCTGCCGAAGCGTTTTCTGTTTTTATAAGCTAGCCCCTGGAAATCTTCTGTTTCATTACAGATGAGTCCCTGGACAAAAACCCTTATAACTTTTAAACAGAAAAGTATTTTTGATTGATTCTTTTTCTGTTCTCTTTAAAATTTTGTCTAGTTTTTTATCAGATTTATTTGAAAAACATTTGGAATATTTTTGTGCACTCCTTGGTATTTACGATAGCGCATATATTTTCTTTATACCGTAGATACCGAAGGAGGTGACGGAGCCGCGAACTTCACCGAGCTAGGCTCCGACTACTCTGAACCAGGCAAGCATGTTTGAACTTTTGATATGATGAGTGTCTTGGCATGTTTTGCATTTAGTTAGTTTCATGGCATGTTGAGGAACATATCGATGAACGTTATTTTATGCAATATTGAGGTAAGTGAGTTCGATGATCCATAAGTGGATGGATGTGAGTATGAATGGCCATGTGTTGGCATGAGGATGGGTAAGATGGCAGTGTCGTAGCATGCCAGTCTTATGCCAGACTATGTGACTTCAGTGTCAAACCGTATCGGTCCAGTTCCTCTCATTTCCTTCCCTGTACTACCACATGTTTTCCGCAAGGAATATGGTTTAGTAAGTGGCAAACCGCTTGTCTGGTACACACCAAAAGGAGAGGCCGTGATGATGGTTCCATGGCCCTGGATTAAAGCCAGTCATCCGGTCAGGGGGCATGGGTGTTTCCGGTTGGGACCGAGAGGGGGGCACCCCTTAGAGCGCGCGTATATAAATTTGATCCCATGCTATTCGAGATTGTGATCTCCCTGTCTCAAAAGTTTTCTTGGACGATGTCTAGGGTGATTCCTAGCATCGAGAGGTAGGATGGGTGTGTACTGGTTAGCTGTGTTTTCTTCCGAAATACCGTAAACGGAACTAGTCCTTCGTGACTACGGAAATCCGTTGGCTGTGGGAAAAAAATTTTGTACAAACTCTGCAGAGTCATATATTCCTCCAAATCATCTATTCCATGTCCAAGATCGATATTATCTTATCCTAACCAAATGTCAGTTTTGATGACAGAGACTCCGGTGGATCGCATGAGTGCTAAGTCCGGTTAAATGATTATTCCTGTGGATGGACTACCCCATTTATTCTCATGAATTAAATGTTTATTATGAGTATTATTTACTTGTGAATCAAAGCCCTTTCTGCGATGTCGCTCAGACGTCCGACTGTGGCATTATTGTATTTTACTTTCTTTTAAAGCCCTTTCTGTGATGTCGCCCCGACGTCCGACTGTGGCATTTCTTTTAAAGCCCTTTCTGTGATGTCGCCCCGACGTCCGACTGTGGCATTTCTTTTAAAGTCCTTTCTGTGATGTCGCCCCGACGTCCGACTGTG
>NC_041392.1:212311868-212313043 GCF_002162155.2 Triticum dicoccoides | reverse complement strand
TGAACTTCACCGAGCTAGGCTCCGACTACTCTGAACCAGGCAAGCATGTTTGAACTTTTGATATGACGAGTGTCTTGGCATGTTTTGCATTTAGTTAGTTTCATGGCATGTTGATAAGCATATCGATGAATGCCATTTTATGCGATAATGAGGTAAGTGAGTTCGATGATCCATAAGTGGATGGATGTGAGTATGAATGGCCATGGGTTGGCATGAAAATGGGTGAGATGGCAGTGTTGTAGCATGCCAGTCTCATGCCGGACTATGTGACTTTAGTGTCAAACCGTGTCGGTCCAGTTCCTCTCATTTTCTTCCCTGTACTACCACATGTTTTCCGCAAGGAATATGGTTTAGTAAGTTGCAAACCGCTTTTCTGGTACACACCAAAAGGAGAGGCCGTGATGATGGTTCCATGGCCCTGGATTAAAGCCAGTCATCCGGTCAGGGGGCATGGGTGTTTCCGGTTGGGACCGAGAGGGGGGCACCCCTTAGAGCGCGCGTATATAAATTTGATCCCATGCTATTCGAGATTGTGATCTCCCCGTCTCAAAAGTTTTTCTTGGACAATGTCTAGGGTGATTCCTAGCATCGAGAGGTAAGGATGGGTGTGTACTGGTTAGCTGTGTTTTCTTCCGAAATACCGTAAACGGAACTAGTCCTTCGTGACTACGGAAATCCGTTGGCTGTGGGAATAATTTTGTACAAACTCTGCAGAGTCATATATCCCTCCAAATCATCTATTCCATGTCCAGATTCGTATTATCTTGTCTAACAATGACGGTTTTGATGACAGAGACCCCGGTGATTCGCATGAGTGCTAATTCCGGTTAAATGAATATTCCTGTGGATGGACTAACCCATTTATTCTCATGAATTAAATGTTTATTATGAGTATTATTTACTTGTGAATCAAAGCCCTTTTGTGATGTCGCCCCGACGTCCGACTGTTGCATTTCTTTTAAAGCCCTTTCTGTGATGTCGCCCCGACGTCCGACTGTGGCATTTCTTTTAAAGCCCTTTCTGTGATGTCGCCCCGACGTCCGACTGTGGCATTTATTTTAAAGACCTTTATGTGACGTCGCCCCGACGTCCGACTGTGGCATTTCTTTTTAAAGCCCTTTCTGTGATGTCGCCCCGACGTCCGACTGTGGCATTTCTTTTTAAACCCTTTCTGT
>NC_041392.1:212178673-212311858 GCF_002162155.2 Triticum dicoccoides | reverse complement strand
CCTTTCTGTGATGTCGCCCCGACGTCCGACTGTGGCATTTCTTTTAAAGCCCTTTCTGTGATGTCGCCCCGACGTCCGACTGTGGCATTTCTTTTAAAGCCCTTTCTGTGATGTCGCCCCGACATCCGACTGTGGTATTTATTTTAAAGCCCTTTATGTGGTGTCGCTAAGACGCCCGACTGTGGCATCATTTCCTTATATTTTTTTGTTCACCTTTCGTGGCGTCGCTTCAGACACCCGATCGGTAGTTATTTGTGTTTTGTTGGGATTTCAGGCGGACTACTGCCGTTTCCCTTTTACTCACCTTGTTATGCTAATTTTTGAATGTACATTGGTGAATTATTCATGACGCATCCATGCATGCATTTGTTATATCTTACGTCCGAACTGTCTTGCGAGTACTTTCAAAGTACTCACTGGCTTGTTGATTTGGCCAGATGCTGACGAAGGCGATCTCATGGATGAAGAGTTTGATAGCGTGTCCGACACCTAGAGGAGTCCCAGTCAGTCTCGTGCGACCCTGGATTTGGTCACTGTTTTATATCCACTTCCGCTACCAAATAAATTCATCAAGCCTCACCTCGACGCTCGATGAGATGATAGACTTAGAGTCTTGTATTTCTCTCCCCGCTGTGTTTCTCCACCACCGCCCTATCCTCGAGTCAGTAGTATGCCTCCACACCACTGTGTCATGTCCGCCATTATGTATAATTATTGGCATGCTTGTAATAATTTGGTTGAGCAACCGTAGTTCGACCCTGTAATATATTTTATGCTACTGGCTTATTGTCTCAAGAATTTGTCTACCAGTGAGGAGGATTTCACTCATACTGGACTCAAAAGATTGGTTTCTCAATAAATATTTTTATTGGAAAACCGGTCGTGACAAGCTTGGTACCAGAGCCAGGCTGACTGTAGGAAGCCACTAGGTGCGATCGCTAATTGGTTATTAGCATGATAGAGCTAATTTATATTTTTGCAATTGTAGTAATTTTCTGTCAGTCAGCATAAATTTATGATCTGACCATGCAGAATTTTTGCCTACTTTTGTAGATGGCCGACAACAGCTGCGAGTCTCAGACCTTCGCCAACGTGCCCGATGGGTTCATCAAGCTTCTTTCTTTCATCGTTCAGGTCACGATGGGGCCATCCGTGCGCCCAGTCTTCACACTCTGCCAGCACCGAGTCAACGACAGTCTGACCATGCACCAGGCCGCGGTGCAGTTCAAGGGAGGGCGTGGTGAGTTACGCCGCTTCTGGTTCGTGGGAAGAGCCATGCCTACGGAGAGGCATGCTATGCAGATGGCAGCCCGCGAGGCGATAGCTCGTCTCAGGGATCTCCTCCCCGTGATGAAGACTCGTCGTTACCGTTATCTTCCGTGCCATGTGCCTTACACCTGTCACTACGCATACTCCTGCCCCAGAGGAGAACGAGACGAGGCTTTTGAGATGCTCATTGAGTATCTCCGGGCCCTGGAGGCAGCCTTCGACAACCTGGTGGACGACTTTGTAGCTACCCGCATGGACTCAGTTCATGGCTGTGCTGCCAACAGGAGGGAGCTCCTACCCATCGCACCGCCACTGACTTTTGTCTCGTCATCAGCATCTTTTACACCTACTCGTCGCCTGCCTTCTACCGAAGAATTCAACCAAGTCATTGCACCCACTTCAGCGCGCACTGCACCACCCTTCGCGCCCACTCCTGTACATGTTGCTCCGCCCCTGGCAACTGCTCCGTCCACTCTGCGCAACACTACACGTATGGAGCCCATTAGCGAGGAGGAAGTCGAGTCCCCAACCTCGCTACGCCTCGCCCTCGGCAGGGCAAAGGAGGTCGTCAACATCTCTGCCTGAGTACGCCTAGCTGCCATGTAATGTACCGCTTTGTAAGATATGTACATAGGTTGTGAGAAGTAGCCTGTTTGCACATCATGTAGGATCTGGAGAAGTACACTAGCCTAAATAACATGTCAGGATTATGTATGCATATCCTGAGTGATGTATTGTATAATTACCGCCGCGTGTAAGATATGTAATGAGCAGTCCTTCTCCTTGCGCAAGTCGATTTGTTTTTCTTAAGTAAGCTGGGTTATTTAGTTTTATTTGCCAGCTTTATGCAATTTTTTTGGAATTGTTTTTGCGACTCTTTCCGCTTTTCTTATGGGTTTTACAAATATATCACCAGAGTGAAAAATGTCTCGTCCTTGGACTCGCTCCATGCCAACTCCACCAGAGGAAAATTATGATGCACAACCTAGCAACGAGTTCACTCAGGGACAGTCAAGCCAACAGGGCAGTGAATCGGCACTTTCACAAATGTGCCGCCTTTATGAGCAGAGTCAGCAACAACATCGGGAAATGATGAACCAAGTCATCAACATGGGAAATCACCATGGACAGTATCGGCAGCATTCCAAGTTATCTGAGCTACAGAAGACACGTCCTCAAACATTTTCTCACACTGACAAACCTCTTGAAGCCGAGGACTGGCTTCGAGATATGGAGAGGAAATTAATTATTGCAAAATGTTCAGACCCCAAGAAGGTATTGTATGCTCCGCACTATCTCACAGGAGCAGCCGCATCGTGGTGGGAGAATTTTCTGCACATGCATCCCAACGAAAATGACACAACCTGGGATGATTTCAAGGAAGGTTTTCATGGTGCACACATTCCTAAGAGTATTATGAAAATCAAGAAGAGGGAATTCGATGACCTCAAACAAAGGAACATGACAGTGTCAGATTACAACAGTCAATTTACTCTATTGTCCCGCTACGCCAATGAAGAGCGTATGACTGAAACCAAGAAGATGGAGAAATTCCTTGACGGTCTGGCGCCCGCGCTTAAATGCCAACTGGTCCTGCACACTTTTCCTGATTTTAAAACACTGGTGGACAAAGCCATTACTCTGGAAAATGAGAGATGCAGTCTGGAAGATATCCGCAAGCGAAAAAGGGACCAGACTAATCATGCTCGCAATCACCGAAGCAAGACAGATTTTCAAAAGGGTGGGACACACAAATCCTCATCCAATGTATCACGCCCAATCAAGAATTTTCATGCAAGGGACAAGGAATTCACCTATCGCCCCAGTGTTACTTGTTACGCTTGTGGAGAAGAAGGGCACTATGCCAAATAGTGCCCCAAGCCAAGGAATTCAACCCCAAAGCCGAACAACGGCGGCATCAATTCCGCGCCCAAGCGAAACAATTTCAATCCCAACAATAACCACGGGAGGGGTCATCTGAATCACGTAACCAAAGAGGAGGCACAAAATGCTCCGGATATCGTACTCGGTACGTTTCCTGTCAACACAATACCTGCAATGGTTTTGTTTGATTCTGGAGCTTCTCACTCTTTCATTTCGAAAAGTTTTGCTTTGCAAAATAATTTTTCGATGCTTCCCTTGGAGAAATCCATGATCATCAAGTCCCCTGGGATTCAGCAAGTTACTCAGATTTACTGTCAGAATGTGGTCATTGAGTTCGAAGGATTGGAGTTTCACGCAAATCTTATTGTGTTGGAAAATAAAGGACTAGATGTCATCCTAGGGATGGATTGGCTAACCACCAATAAGGGTTTTATCGACTGTTTCAACAGGACCGTAATTCTCACACACCACCAAGGGAAGACAATAAGAGTATCAGCCAAGGAAGGAAAAATACCCCGGCAACCGAGATTAAATAAGGTGGACGTTTCTGAGCTAAACAAGGTTCCAGTAGTGTGTGAATTTCCAGATGTATTCCCTGAAGAGCTACCAGGCATGCCACCAGACCGGGAAATAGAATTCCGCATTGAGCTAGCACCAGGAACCACCCCCATATACAAGAAACCATACAGAATGGCACCATCCGAGTTGATCGAGTTGAAGAAGCAAATAAAGGAATTACTGGAAAAAGGATACATTCGAGCCAGCTCCTCACCTTGGGGATCACCAATTTTGTTTGCCAAAAAGAAGGATGGAACGCTGAGATTGTGTATTGACTATCGAGCACTTAACATGGTCACAGTCAAAAACAAATACCCTATGCCAAGGATAAACGATTTGTTTGATCAACTCGCTCAGGCCAAGGTATTCTCAAAAATTGACTTAAGGTCAGGATACCATCAATTGAAGGTACGAGTGGAAGATATCCCCAAAACAACCTTCACCTCCAGATATGGACTGTATGAGTTCACAGTGATGCCATTTGGATTAACGAACGCCCCAGCATATTTTGTTCACCTCATGAACAAAGTATTTATGAAGTTTATGGACAAGTTTGTCGTGGTATTCATCGACGATATTCTGGTATACTCCAAGACACCAGAAGAGCACGCAGAACATCTCAGGATTGTGCTAGGAGAGCTAAGAAAACACCAATTGTATGCCAAGTTCAGCAAATGCGAATTTTGGCTAAGACAAGTAGGCTTTCTAGGCCACGTGCTGACCCAAGACGGTATCGCAGTGGACCCAGAAAAAGTCAAGGCCGTACTTGGCTGGAAGTCACCAGCTAGCGTAACAGACATACGGAGTTTCTTGGGAATGGCAGGATATTACCGCAGATTTATTGAAGGATTTTCCACCATAGCCAAGCCTATGACGCAGTTACTCAAGAAAGATAAGAAGTTTGAATGGACAGAAACCTGCGAGAAAAGTTTCCAAGAACTAAAACGGAAGTTAACGACAGCACCGGTATTAATTGTCCCCGACATACACAAGAATTTTGAAGTATATTGTGACGCGTCCAGAAAGGGTCTCGGATGCGTGTTGATGCAGGAAGGCAAGGTTGTCGCCTACGCTTCAAGGCAACTTCGCAAGCATGAGGAAAATTATCCCACTCATGACTTAGAAATGGCAGCAGTTATTCATGCACTCAAGGAATGGAGGCATTTCTTACTTGGGAATCGATGTGAAATATATACGGATCACAAAAGTCTCAAATATATTTTCACACAGCCAGAACTAAACTTACGGCAACGACGTTGGTTGGAGTTGGTAAAGGATTATGATGTTGGTATCCATTACCATCCAGGGAAAGCAAATGTAGTGGCCGATGCCCTTAGTCGGAACCCCAGCTCCGACGAAAACAATCTGCACAGCTTGAGGCCCGAATTCCAACAAGAATTTGCCAAGCTCAACTTGATAATGGTAGCAGAAGGCACCATATCAAACTTGGAAATACAACCCAACCTTGTGGAGAAAATTAAAGAAGCTCAGCCCGGTCACACCAGCATTGAAGGCATCAAAAGAAAGTTGAGTATGGGCAAGGCCTCAGAATTCATCATAGACAATGAAGGAATATTATGGTACGGAGAAAGGCTCTGCGTGCCAAACATAGAAGACCTTAAACAGCAAATTTTAGCTGAAGCACACACCACTCCATATTCAATCCACCCTGGAGGAACCAAAATGTATAAGGATATTCAGGAAAGATTTTGGTGGCACGGTATGAAGAGGGACATAGCCACCTTCATTGCATGTTGCGACTCATGTCAACACATAAAAGCTGAGCATCAGAGACCAGCCGGACTACTGCAACCTAACAAAATACCTGAGTGGAAATGGGATGAAATAGGGATGGATTTTATTGTCGGACTACCTCGGTCACGACACGGGAATGATGCCATATGGGTCATCACCGATAGATTAACCAAGGTGGCACATTTCATTCCAGTGAAGACAACCTACACCACTCAGAGGCTTGCCAGGATTTATCTTTCCCGCATAGTTTGTCTGCACGGTGTCCCGAAGACTATAATATCCGACAGAGGCACTCAGTTCGTCTCAAGATTTTGGGAGCATATACAACAGGCTCTGGGAACCCAACTAGCCTTCAGTACCGCATACCACCCACAGACTGATGGACAAACAGAATGCGTAAACCAAGTTTTAGAAGACATGCTGAGAGCATGTGTCCTCACATATGGAACCAGTTGGGAAGAAAGCCTGCCATACGCCGAGTTCGCGTATAACAATAGCTACCAGGCCAGCCTACAAATGGCACCATTTGAGGCTTTATACGGACGAAGATGTCGTACCCCGTTAAATTGGTCAGAGACCGGAGACAGCCGCATCTTCGGACCAAACATGCTCAGAGAAGCCGAGGAAAAGGTCAAGCTAATCAGAGACCGACTTAAGACCGCTCAAAGTCGACAAAAGAGTTATTATGATCAGAAACATCGTAGGGTCAGCTTCGAACCCGGTGAGTTCGTATACCTGAGAGTATCCCCTATGAGAGGACTGCAATGGTTTAAGATTAAAGGAAAGTTAGCACCAAGATTCATTGGACCATTCTGCATAGTGGCACGAAGAGGCACTGTAGCCTACCAGCTAGACTTACCCGAAGACTTGTCCGACATTCACGACGTGTTCCACGTCTCTCAATTAAGGAAGTGCGTAAGCAACCCAGAGAAACAAGTATCCCATGAAAACATTGACGTGCAGCTAGACCTCACTTATCGGGAACGTCCCGTAAGAATATTAGAGGAGTCTGAAAGGAGGACCCGACAGAAGACCATCAAGTTTTTCAAAGTCCAGTGGAGCAATCACACCGACAGTGAAGCAACTTGGGAAAGCGAGGATTTTCTTCGGACAGAGCATCCACACTTGAGGATCAGCTGAAATCTCGGGGACGAGATTTTTCCTAAGGGGGTAGGTGTTGTGACACTCCAAAATTTTTATTTGCTTTTTATCAAAAACTTTGTGGTTTTTGAAGAGAGGCCATTTAAAATTTTTTCTTTTAGAAAACCTTCCTCTTAAAAACTTCCTTTGCTTTGGCTAGGATTTTATTTTTTTCAAACCTTGGTGTTTGAACCTTTTGAAACTTCTTCTCTATTGGTTCCCTCTCAAATTTATTTTGGGAGTTTAATCTTTTTCTTTTAAAAAGAACTCTATGAAAAACTTGGGATTTTCATATCTTGAAAACCACCCATGACTTGGCATTTTGCCCAGGTGTTAAAACCCCTCCAAAACCTCCCCTACTCCTTGTGATCAACCTAAGTTCTCTGTCCCAACTAATCCAAGCAAGTTTTGGATTTTATTCTAATTATTTTTCCTCTCAAATCAATTCTGAAATTATTTGGAGCCTGAGTGATTTTCAAAGCAAGTACCCTATTGCATTTGAGTTTTGACCTCAAACCAACTCTCCTGGATAGTCCTTTGTACCCACAACCCAGAACCATCTTGATCCACTCCTCCTCTTTTCAAATTTTTCAAAATTCAGTCTCTACAAGTTTGGACCAGATTTGCCAAATTTGATGAAATTCATATCTACACTGCTCCAAAAATTCCACCAAAATTCAGGCAACCTATTTGAGCAATGAGAAGCCACCCCACCAAAAATCAGCTCAAGGAAAAATCTCCAGAGGCCAAAAACATTCTGTCGAACACCTGAGCTGCACTATTCCTTTGCAAATTCAGAAAGTTCAGAGATTCAGTTATCTTTCTTCCTTCGTCAGACTCGGTCATGCGGCCACAGTGCGCCCTGGCGCGTTGCACGCAGCCTCTTCTCCCTGGCCAGCACCCCGCACGCACGCTTGGCCGATTCCTGGCGTCGGTAGCAGCGAGCCTCGCCGGCGTTGGGAGCTTCTGCGGTGGCTGCACCTCCCGTGGCGGCCAACAAGGTCCCGAGCCCTCTCGCCACGCCACCCGGCGCCGCCCAACACCCCCTGGCTCTCCGCGTGTCCCTGCCATGCCAGCGCATGCCCGTGGCACCGTCGCCGTGGCCCGGCAAGCACGGAACGTGCTCCCTGCCGCCGACGGGCCGCGCCACCCCCGTTCCGTCGAGCTCACCCATAGCACCAAATCCCAGCCCGTTTAGCACCTAAATGGGACCTGTGGACCTCAACGACGATGCCCAAACTCCTAATCCCACTGCACATCCACGGCACCGCCGTAATCACTCGCCGGAGATCCCCGTTCACGGCAACCGCCTCGGGCCGCCTATAAAAAGGGCCCCCGAGCTCACCCTCACGCAGCATCACCACTCCTCACCAACGCCATGCCAGGCCACTAGGAGGACCTCGAGGAGGTCTCCTCCCCCAACTCCGGCCGCCCCGATCCGCCTCGGCCTCCACCATGATTCGCTCCGGTGAGGCCATCTCCGGCGCCCAAACCCCGTCCGTTACCCTCTCTAGCTACCAGGAGCCTAACCCCCTCCTCAATTTGATCTCTGCAGCCCTCTCCGACGAGTCCCTCGACCCCCCGAGCCGCCGTCCGCCGGAGCAAAGCTCGCCGTCGACGTGGTACTCGCCGGCGACCACCACCACCACCAACCGACGCGGAATGGCGCCCTGAGCACGGAGGTACCCTCCGATCCCCCTGCCTCGCCGTGGATCGCCGCCAGCGACCACCGCGGCTCTCGGGCGCCGACGAGCTTCGTCTCCCCCTTTTTGAAAGTTCAAACCTGACGAGTGGGACCCCACCGTCAGCCTCTCTACCCTCTCTATTGAATTGTTTTCTGGAAGCGCCTTTGGGCAAAATGCATTTTCCCTTTTTGGCTGGCGTAGTTTCTGCCGAAGCGTTTTCTGTTTTTATAAGCTAGCCCCTGGAAATCTTCTGTTTCATTACAGATGAGTCCCTGGACAAAAACCCTTATAACTTTTAAACAGAAAAGTATTTTTGATTGATTCTTTTTCTGTTCTCTTTAAAATTTTGTCTAGTTTTTTATCAGATTTATTTGAAAAACATTTGGAATATTTTTGTGCACTCCTTGGTATTTACGATAGCGCATATATTTTCTTTATACCGTAGATACCGAAGGAGGTGACGGAGCCGCGAACTTCACTGAGCTAGGCTCCGACTACTCTGAACCAGGCAAGCATGTTTGAACTTTTGATATGATGAGTGTCTTGGCATGTTTTGCATTTAGTTAGTTTCATGGCATGTTGAGGAACATATCGATGAACGTTATTTTATGCAATATTGAGGTAAGTGAGTTCGATGATCCATAAGTGGATGGATGTGAGTATGAATGGCCATGTGTTGGCATGAGGATGGGTAAGATGGCAGTGTCGTAGCATGCCAGTCTTATGCCAGACTATGTGACTTCAGTGTCAAACCGTATCGGTCCAGTTCCTCTCATTTCCTTCCCTGTACTACCACATGTTTTCCGCAAGGAATATGGTTTAGTAAGTGGCAAACCGCTTGTCTGGTACACACCAAAAGGAGAGGCCGTGATGATGGTTCCATGGCCCTGGATTAAAGCCAGTCATCCGGTCAGGGGGCATGGGTGTTTCCGGTTGGGACCGAGAGGGGGGCACCCCTTAGAGCGCGCGTATATAAATTTGATCCCATGCTATTCGAGATTGTGATCTCCCCGTCTCAAAAGTTTTCTTGGACGATGTCTAGGGTGATTCCTAGCATCGAGAGGTAGGATGGGTGTGTACTGGTTAGCTGTGTTTTCTTCCGAAATACCGTAAACGGAACTAGTCCTTCGTGACTACGGAAATCCGTTGGCTGTGGGAAAAAAAATTTGTACAAACTCTGCAGAGTCATATATTCCTCCAAATCATCTATTCCATGTCCAAGATCGATATTATCTTATCCTAACCAAATGTCAGTTTTGATGACAGAGACTCCGGTGGATCGCATGAGTGCTAAGTCCGGTTAAATGATTATTCCTGTGGATGGACTAACCCATTTATTCTCATGAATTAAATGTTTATTATGAGTATTATTTACTTGTGAATCAAAGCCCTTTCTGCGATGTCGCTCAGACGTCCGACTGTGGCATTGTTGTATTTTACTTTCTTTTAAAGCCCTTTCTGTGATGTCGCCCCGACGTCCGACTGTGGCATTTCTTTTAAAGCCCTTTCTGTGATGTCGCCCCGACGTCCGACTGTGGCATTTCTTTTAAAGTCCTTTCTGTGATGTCGCCCCGACGTCCGACTGTGGCATTTCTTTTAAAGCCCTTTTTGTGATGTCGCCCCGACGTCCGACTGTGGCATTTCTTTTAAAGCCCTTTCTGTGATGTCGCCCCGACATCCGACTGTGGTATTTCTTTTAAATCCCTTTATGTGGTGTCGCTAAGACGCCCGACTGTGGCATCATTTCCTTATATTTTTTTGTTCACCTTTCGTGCCGTCGCTTCAGACACCCGATCGGTAGTTATTTGTGTTTTGTTGGGATTTCAGGCGGACTACCGCCGTTTCCCTTTTACTCACCTTGTTATGCCAATTTTTGAATGTACATTGGTGAATTATTCATGACGCATCCATGCATGCATTTGTTATATATTACGTCCGAACTGTCTTGCGAGTACTTTCAAAGTACTCACTGGCTTGTTGATTTGGCCAGATGCTGACGAAGGCGATCTCATGGATGAAGAGTTTGATAGCGTGTCCGACACCTAGAGGAGTCCCAGTCAGTCTCGTGCGACCCTGGATTTGGTCACTGTTTTATATCCGCTTCCGCTACCAAATAAATTCATCAAGCCTCACCTCGACGCTCGATGAGATGATAGACTTAGAGTCTTGTATTTCTCTCCCCGCTGTGTTTCTCCACCACCGCCCTATCCTCGAGTCAGTAGTATGCCTCCACACCACTGTGTCATGTCCGCCATTATGTATAATTATTGGCGTGCTTGTAATAATTTGGTTGAGCAACCGTAGTTCGACCCTGTAATATATTTTATGCTACTGGCTTATTGTATCAAGAATTTGTCTACCGGTGAGGAGGATTTCACTCATACTGGACTCAAAAGATTGGTTTCTCAATAAATATTTTTATTGGAAAACCGGTCGTGACACCTGACCATGGACATTGGATGTCATTGATAACGGGATCACATCATTAGGAGAATGATGTGATGGACAAGACCCAATCCTAAGCCTAGCACAAGATCATGTAGTTCGTATGCTAAAGCTTTTCTAATGTCAAGTATCATTTCCTTAGACCATGAGATTGTGCAACTCCCGGATACCGTAGGAGTGCTTTGGGTGTACCAAACGTCACAACATAACTGGGTGACTATAAAGGTGCACTACGGGTATCTCTGAAAGTGTCTGTTGGGTTGGCACGAATCGAGACTGGGATTTGTCACTCCGTGTGACGGAGAGGTATCTCTAGGCCCACTCGGTAGGACATCATCATAATGTGCACAATGTGATCAAGGAGCTGATCACGGGATGATGTGTTACGGAATGAGTAAAGAGACTTGCCGGTAACAAGATTGAACAAGGTATCGGGATACCGACGATCGAATCTCGGGCAAGTATCGTACCGCTAGACAAAGGGAATTGTATACGGGATTGATTAAGTCCTTGACATCGTGGTTCATCCGATGAGATCATCGTGGAACATGTGGGAGCCAACATGGGTATCCAGATCCCGCTGTTGGTTATTGACCGGAGAGTCATCTCGGTCATGTCTGCATGTCTCCCGAACCCATAGGGTCTACACACTTAAGGTTCGGTGACGCTAGGGTTATAGAGATATTAGTATGCGGTAACCCGAAAGTTGTTCGGAGTCCCGGATGAGATCCCGGATGTCACGAGGAGTTCCAGAATGGTCCGGAGGTAAAGAATTATATATAGGAAGTGCTATTTCGGCTATCGGGACAAGTTTCGGGGTCACCGGTATTGTACCGGGACCACCGGAAGGGTCCCGGGGGTCCACCGAGTGGGGCCACCTGCCCCGGGGGCCACATGGGCTGTAGGGGGTGCGCCTTGTCCTACATGGGCCAAGGGCACCAGCCCCTAGAGGCCCATGCGCCAAAGGGACAAGAGGAGGGGAGAGTCCTAAAGGGGGAAGGCACCTCCGAGGTGCCTTAGGGAGGATGGACTCCTCCCCCCTTGGCCGCACTCTTCCTTGGAGGAAGGGGCAAGGCTGCGCCCTCCCCCTCTCCCTTGGCCCTATATATAGTGGGGGGAAGGGAGGGAAACCATACCTAAGCCCTGGCGCCTCCCTCTCCCTCCCATGACACATCTCCCTCCTCCCGCAGTGCTTGGCGAAGCCCTGTTGGAATCTCGCTACTTCCACCACCACGCCGTCGTGCTGTTGGATCTCCATCAACCTCTCCTCCCCCCTTGCTGGATCAAGAAGGAGGAGACGTCTCTGCTCCGTACGTGTGTTGAACGCGGAGGTGCCGTCCGTTCGGCGCTAGGATCATCGGTGATTTGGATCACGACGAGTATGACTCCATCAACCCCGTCCTCTTGAACGCTTCCGCGCGCGATCTACAAGGGTATGTAGATCCACTCCTCCCTCGTTGCTAGATGACTCCATAGATTGATCTGGTGACACATAGGAAAATTTTGAATTATTGCTATGTTCCCCAACAGTAGCTATGGTGTGATAGCAACCAAGCCCCCTAGTGATATCCCTTCGTGGTTTCAAAACCGATCAAGAGGTGTACCTGTAGTTCAAATATGACCAAGCCCCCTAGTGATTTTTTTTATATCCGTGCCACTGCTAAGACCGGATTAATAGAAACTCCGCTTTGTCAACAAACTCGTATAATATACACAAGATGTAAAAAGAACAGATACCCCGCTTATAACGGAGGCTCCGGTTTATTATATAATATATATACTGTCATAAATATGTACAGATGAAGAGCCTATGGCTTCAAGTATAGTAAGGCCGAAGGAGAGCTATGTTCCATGGCCGCTTGGTCTCCTCCTTCGATTGACGTGAGTCTTTATGCTCTCGAATATCAATGAGGTAGTAAGACCTGTTGTGCAGATTTTTGCTGACCACAAAGGGTCCTTCCCAAGGTGGGGATAATTTGTGCATATCAGTCTGATCCTGGATGAGCCGGAGCACCAAATCGCCTTCTTGAAAGGTTTTGGTTTTAACCTGACGGCTGTGATAACGTCGGAGATCTTGTTGATAAATCGCCGATCGTGCTGCTGCCAGATCACACTCTTCATCCAATAGGTCCAGAGAATCTTGACATGCCTTCTCATTATCAGCTTCAACATAAGCCATCACACGGGGCGAGTCGTGACGGATGTCACTAGGAAGAACTGCCTCCGCTCCATAGACCATGAAGAAAGGCGTGTAACCCGTAGATCTATTGGGTGTAGTGTTGATGCTCCATAACACAGAAGGTAGCTCCTCAACCCAACAACCCGACGTCCGCTTTAAGGGAACCATAAGCCTGGGTTTGATACCCCGTAGAATTTCCTGATTTGCCCTCTCTACTTGACCATTAGACTGGGGGTGAGCCACCGACGCTATATCAAGCCGGATGTGCTCACGTTGACAAAATTCTTCCATCTCCCCTTTTGACAGGTTAGTACCATTATCAGTTATAATGCTGTGTGGAAAGCCAAACCGAATATCACTTTTTTGATGAATTGAACCGCTGTGGCTGCATCACACTTGCTGACTGGCTCTGCCTCCACCCATTTGGTGAATTTATCATCTGCTACTAATAGATGGGTCTTTTTGTCCTTGGATCGCTTGAAGGGTCCAACCATATCAAGCCCCCAAGTCGCAAATGGCCACGTAATTGGAATCATCCTCAACTCTTGAGCCGGAATGTGCGCACGGCGGGCGAATTTTTGACACCCGTCACATCTCTTGACTAAGTATCCGCATCAGCATGTGCCGTCAACCAGTAAAAACCGCGGCGAAAAGATTTAGCAACCAGAGACTTTGAACCAGCGTGATGACCGCAGTCCCCTTCATGGATTTCCCGCAAAATCTCACAACCCTCTTGAGGAGAAACACAATGCTGAATTGCTCCTGAAATGCTGTAATGATGTAACTCCCCGTTGAGTATGGTCATGGACTTGGAACGCCGGATTATTTGTCGGGCCAACGTTTCATCGTCTGGTAACTCGCCCCGGTTCATGTAAGCTAGATATGGGATTGTCCAATCCGGTATGGCATGTAAAGCTGCCACCAACTGAGCCTCCGGGTCAGGAATAGCCAAATCTTCTTCGGTTGGCACCTTGACTGACGGATTATGCAACACATCAAGAAAGACATTTGGCAGGACCGCTTTACGCTGGGAACCAGGACGACTTAAAGCGTCCGCCGCTTCATTCTTCCGCCGGTCTATATGGTCCACCTGATAGCCCTTAAAGTGACCAGGCACTGCATCCACCTCTCACCGATATGCAGCCATGAGTGGGTCCTTAGAATCCCAAGTGCCAGACACCTGCTGAGCCACTAGATCTGAATCGCCGAAGCACTTAACCCGGCTTAAATTCATCTTCTTAGCCATCCGAAGACCATGGAGCAAAGCCTCATACTCAGCTGCATTGTTAGTACAAGGGAACAATAAATGGAGGACATAACAAAACTTGTCACCTCGTGGGGAAGTTAGTATGACTCCAGCCCCCGAGCCCTCCAACTGTTTGGACCCATCAAAATAAATAGTCCAATATGTATTATCTGGTTTCTCTTCAGGTGCTTGTAACTCCGTCCAATCATTGATGAAGTCCACGAGTGCCTATGATTTGATCGATGTGCGGGGTATATATTTGAGCCCATGAGGTCCAAGCTCAATAGCCCACTTGGCAATCCGGCCAGTTGCTTCTTTGTTTTGAATGATATCGCCCAGAGGAGCTGAACTGACCACTGTGATGGGATGGCCCTGAAATTAATGTTTAAGCTTCCGGCTTGCCATAAACACTCCATACACCAGCTTCTGCCAATGCGGATACCTCTGCTTTGACTCAATGAGCACCTCGCTGATATAATACACCGGCCGTTGAACCGGATATTCCTTGCCAAGCTCCTTGCACTCTACCGCAATGGCTACGCTAACAGCCCGGGCATTAGCAGCCACATATAGTAATAGCGGCTCTTTATCAATCGGCGCTGCAAGCACGGGCGGTTCAGCTAGCTGCCTTTTCAGATCCTCAAACGCTTTATCAGCTGCCTCGCTCCAGACAAAGTTATCTGTTTTCTTGAGCATATGATATAAAGGGATGGCCTTCTCTCCAAGGCGACTGATAAACCGGCTTAAGGCTGTAATCCGGCTGGCCAGACGTTGAACATCATTGATACATGCCGGTTTAGCCAAGGATGTAATTGCTGCAATCTTTTCCGGATTAGCCTCAATGCCTCTGTTTGACACCAGAAAACCCAAGAGCTTGCCTGCCGGGACACCAAAGACACACTTCTCAGGATTGAGCATCATCTTGTAAACCCGGAGATTGTCAAAGGTTTCTCTCAAATCATCTATCAATGTCTCCTCCTTTCTGGACTTTACCACAATATCATCCACATATGCATGAACATTGCGCCCAATTTGTTTATGAAGGCAATTATGAACACATCGCTGGTAAGTTGCCTAGGCACTCTTGAGTCCAAAAGGCATGGAAACATAGCAGAAGGCTCCAAAGGGAGTTATGAAAGTTGTCTTCTCCTGGTCCTTAACTGCCATCTTGATCTGATGATAATCAGAATACGCATCCAGAAAACACAAACGGTCACAACCTGCCGTCGCATCAATTATCTGATCAATGCGAGGGAGAGCAAAGGGGTCTGCAGGGCAAGCTTTGTTTAAATATGTGTAATCCACACACATACGTCAAGTGCCGTTTTTCTTAAGAACCAGCATCGGATTAGCTAACCACTCTGGATGAAAGACCTCTACAATAAACCCTGCGGCCAACAGACGGGCTACCTCTTCACCAACAGCCTTACGCCTTTCTTCATTGAAGCGGCGGAGAAACTGCCGGACCGGTTTAAACTTAGGATCAATGTTGAGTGTGTGCTCAGCGAGTTCCCTCGGTACACCTGGCATGTCAGAAGGTTTCCATGCAAAGATGTCCTGATTCTCACGGATGAACTCGATGAGCGCGCTTTCCTATTTGGGATCCAGGTTAGCGCTGATGCTGAACTGTTTGGATGAATCGCCAGGAACAAAGTCAACCATCTTAGTATCTGTGGCCGATTTAAACTTCAATGCCGGATCGTGTTCCGTAGTTGGCTTTTTCAAAGAAGTCATGTATGCCGGATCAACTTGCTCCTTATAGAATTTCAGCTCCTCCGTGGCACAAACCGACTCAGCATAAGCCGCATCACCTTCCTCACATTCCAAAGCGATCTTTCTGCTTCCATGTACTGTGATAGTCCCCTTATGACCTGGCATTTTAAGCTGTAAATAAACATAACATGGCATTGCCATGAATTTAGCATAAGTCGGCCGCCCAAACAAGGCGTGGTACGGACTTTTGATTTTTACCACCTCAAACGTCAATGTTTCTGACCTTGAATCATAATCATCTCCAAAAGCCACCTCTAAGGCTATCTTGCCAACAGGATATGCAGACTTACCAGGCACCACGCCATGAAAAATGATATTTGACGGTTTAAGATTCTTATCTGTCAACCCCATATGGCGGAATGTGTCATAATACAGAATGTTGATACTGCTTCCGCCATCGATGAGCACTTTAGTAAACTTGTATCCCCCAACTTGCGGGGCTACCACCAGGGCCAAGTGACCCGGATTATCAACCCGGGGTGGGTGATCCTCTCTACTCCATAAAATGGGTTGCTCAAACCAGCGCAAATACTGAGGCACTGCCGGTTCGATAGAGTTTACCGCCCTTTTATGAAGCTTCTGATCACGCTTACACAAACTAGTAGTGAAAACATGATATTGCCCGCTATTTAGCTGCTTGGGATTGCTCTGGTAACCCGACTACTGCTGCTGCTGATTCCCCTGATGGTTGTAGCCTTCCTGGTTGCCTTGGTGCCCTTGATTGATGTGTCCGGTTTGGTTGCCTTGGAACCCTAAACCGAAACCACCACCTCCGTAACCCGGCCCGTGGAAACCACCTCCTGAACCGCCGGGCGGGCCGTTATCATACTGGAACATATTGGAATTCTTGAAATCCTGCATGATATAACAGTCCTTCCAAAGATGCGATGCTAGCTTCTCCTTTGATCCATGCTTTGGACAGGGCTGATTTAACAGGCGCTCCAAATTGGGGCCCGAACCTCCACCCTTCTGGGGCTGTTTGCACTTACGACACTGGCCATTCTCCTGAGCATTGGTATTAGCAACAAAGTCCAAGCTGATGTCGGCCTTGCGCTTACCGTTGTTCCCATGGCCTGCCAGATTATGCTGCCGACCCTTGGCGTTGCCGTTCTTTTTCCCTTTCCCCGGTTTGTCCTCCTCTGAATCTGGGTCCTTGGTATTATCTAAATCAGCGTACTTAACCAAAGCGGCCATGAGCATTGACATATCATTACAGTGACGTTTAAGCCTTCCTAATTTCTGTTTGAGCGGTAAAAAACGGCAATTGCCCTCTAATGTTAACACTGCGGTGTCTGCATTGATACGATCTGATGAGTGCAAAATCGCTGAGACCCGTTTGACCCAATGGGTCGTGGACTCCCCTTCCTCTTGGACACAAGCGGCCAGATCCACGATTGACATTGGCTGCTTACAAGTATCTTTGAAGTTCTGGATAAACCGGTGCTTCAATTTAGCCCATGATCCGACAGAGTTAGTGGGTAAGCTCTTCAACCAAGTACGAGCTGTTCCTTCCAACATCATAGTGAAATATTTAGCACACACTGCCTCATCCACATCTAACATCTCCATTGCCATCTCATAGCTTTCCATCCACGCCTCTGGTTGCAAATCGGCGGTGTAATTTGGTACCTTACGAGGTCCCTTGAAGTCCTTGGGCAGTCTCACATTACGCAGAGCGGGGGTGAGACACGGCACCCCTAAGGAACTGAACACCACACCTGGCTCTACTGAAGCGGTAGGGTGAACCGGAGTATGTTGTCATGCTCCGTGTCGAGCTGCTAACTCGGCCTCCCGACGTGCGCGGCAGTGGTCCACAACATCCTGCGCGTTAGCGCCTCCCCCTGCCGGGTTGTTTCCTCGTGGTGAATTTCGGCGACGTGCACTGCTAGACACAGCCGGTTCATCCTCCACGTGTCTGCTATAGCTCCGGCTTGGATGGGTAGTGGAATGAATCCTCTCACGACTGTGCGAATATGCCTGCTGCTGATTTAGCGCTGTTTGAAGGAGATCCCTAGCCCGACGTGCTTCAACCGCAACTGGTGACTCGCCGTCGGTTGGGAGGGCTGCCAGGCGTGAAGCGGTTGCCACAATATTGTCCAACGGGTTGGAATAATGCCCGGGAGGTGTTGGTACATACTGTGGCACAACGTTGTTCTGGCGAGGTGGGTCCATCGTGCGCGGTTGAACCGACACTCCTGTTCCCGGTGCCTCCGCCCGGTTTAGTATGGGTTGGTTACCAGCTCCTGCTCCTGGTGTGTTGAAGAGATTCTGCGACTCATAAATCAATGGGAGACGCGATCGGTACCTTCTTCTCATGACTTCCTTTGAAGCATTCTGATCCAGCCTAATCCCGTAGGCCTGTGCTTCCAATTCAGCCCATTCTGTAGCCATCCTGGCGTTCTCTATCGCCAGGTCCGCTTTAGCCTGAGCTATCTGATCTTTCACCTTTGCAATCTCCGCATTGTGCTAATCCCTGGCTGCTGCATCCACCTCCGCGGCCATCAACGTTGCCAAAGCATCGAACAAATCAGACAAGACTTGGGCTGGAGGCGGCGCAGAGCTTCCTTCCCCTGTCGGTGTGGCCGTTGTTGAACCGGAGAGTATTGCTGCGGTGGCCGATGAATGAGGCGCTGATTGTGTGCCGGCCACGAAAATGGTGGCCCGGTTTGGTAGATCAGGGGAATCCGGAATACTGTTGCCCTCGGATCCTCCATCAATCCAGCCGTCCTGTAACTGGTAAAGCGATCCGGTCTCTCCAGAAGACTCGTCATCAGAACAGACCACGATCTCTCCATCGGACACCGGTCCGTCCTCGTATCTCGCTCCATGGACGACACCTACGAAAACATGCTTTGCCACGGGCTGAACCGGCGAACAACTTGCACGCCAAGCCATTTCGATGATGTCGGTGCAGATGTTCGGCTCAGTGGCCAGTTCACCGATCTTGCCGATGAAGACAGGAATCCCACCGAAGGGGACCCGGTATCCGTACTCGATTGAATCGACCTCGGGACCCCATCCTGCATTGTCGATGTAGAGCTTGCCGCGATGACTCTTCGTCATCCGGCCCACATCATATCCCTTAAGTCCATCAAAGTTGCCCTTCAAGAACTCAAAACCATCGTGTGATAGCCCCACGGTGGGCGCCAACTGTCGTGGGTTTGTCACGGTAGATGTCCTTGTGAAAGGACTTAGTCGTGGAGCCATCGCTATGGGTTAGCTCAAAAGGGTTAAACCGGGCAAGGGGACACGGGGAGTTTTATACTAGTTCGGCCCCTTCAAGGAAGGTAAAAGCCTACGTCTAGTTGTGATTGGTATTGCTAGGGTTTCGAAGGCCAGGGAACGAATCCGCTTTGTCCGGCTCTCGAGTTGTTATCCCTAAACCGCTGCCGGGTCGTCCCTTTATATACATAGGTTGATGCCCACCGGGCTACAGAGTCCCGAAGCCGGATCATAAACGTGTCCGGTTCGATCTCTATCCTTCCTATCTTACAATACAAGTTACATGACTAGGTCGGTTTACATTTACAAGCTTTAACCCGCCTTTGGGCCTTGGGCCTTCGTGAAGCGCCATCATCCTTGCATCTTCATGGGCTTCTAATCTTCAAGGAGTTAACCTGGCTACACCTGGCCGGTTTACATCCAGTAGTAATATCCCCAACAGAGCTCGTGGTTCTCCTGCAGGGCTTCGCCAAGCGCTACAGAGGAGGAGGTGTTGGAGAGAGGGAGGGTTGCGCCAGGGGAAAGGGTGTGGCAGCCCTCCCCCCCACACACTATTTATAGGGGAAGGGGAGAGGGGGCCGCCCCCTAGACCCCATCTACAAGGGGGCGACGACCAAGGGGGGGGGGGTAACTTGCCCCCCAAGCATGTGGGAGGCGCCCACACCCCTAGGGTTTCCAACCCTAGGCGCCTTGGGCCCCTTGGGGGGGGCGCACCAGCCCACCAGGGGCTGCTTCCCTCCCTTGTTCGGCCCACTAGGTCCACCAGGGCAGGTGGCCCCACCCGGTGGACCCCCGGACACCTTCCGGTGGTCCCGGTACAATACCGATAACCCCCGAAACCATTCTGGCGACTGAAATTGGACTTCTCATATGTAAATCTTCACCTTCGGACCATTCCGGAACTCCTCATGACGTCTGGGATCTCATCCGGGACTCCGAACAACCTTCGGTAACCACATACTATTTCCCATAACAACTCTAGCGTCACCGAACCTTAAGTGTGTACACCCTACGGGTTCGGGAACCATGCATACACGACCGAGACATCTCTCCGGCCAATAACCAATAGTGGGATCTGGATACCCATGTTGGCTCCCACATGTTCCACGATGATCTCATCGGATGAACCACGATGTCGAGGATTCAATCAATCCCGTATACAATTCCCTTTGTCTATCAGCATGTTACTTGTCCAAGATTCGATCGTCGGTATCTCTATACCTCGTTCAATCTCATTAACGGCAAGTCTCTTTACTCGTTTCGTAACACATGATCTCGTGTCTAACTCCTTAGTCACATTGAGCTTGTTATGATGATGCATTACCAAGTGGGCCCAGAGATACCTCTCCGTCATACGGAGTGACAAATCCCAGCCTCGATTCGTGCCAACCCAACAGATACATTCGGAGATACCTGTAGTGCACCTTTATAGCCACCCAGTTACGTTGTGACGTTTGGTACACCCAAAGCATTCCTATGGTATCCGGGAGTTGCACAATCTCATGGTCTAAGGAAATGATACTTGACATTAGAAAAGCTTTAGCAAAGAAACTACACAATCTTGTGCTACGCTTAGGATTGGGTCATGTCCATCACATCATTCTCCTAATGATGTGATCCCGTTATCAATGAAATCCAATGTCCATGGTCAGGAAACCATGACCATCTATTGATCAACGAGCTAGTCAAATAGAGGCTTACTAGGGACATGTTATGATCTAGGTATTCACACATGTATTACAGTTTTTGGTTAATACAATTATAGCATGAACAATAGACAATTATCATGAATATGGAAATATGATAATAACCACTTTATTATTGCCTCTAGGGCATATGTCCAACAGTATCCCACTCGCACTAGAGTCAATAATCTAGTTACATTGTGATGAATCGAACACCCATAGAGTTCTGGTGTTGATCATGTTTTGCTCGCGGAAGAGGTTTAGTCAACGGATCTGTGACATTCAGATCCGTATGCACTTTACAAATAGCTATGTCTCCATCCTGAATGTATTCACGAATGGAGTTGAAGCGAATCTTGATATGCCTGGTCTTCTTGTGAGACCTAGGCTCCTTGGCAAGGGCAATAACTCCAGTGTTGTCACAGAAGAGAGTCATCGGGCCCGACATATTGGGAATAACTCCTAGGTCGGTGATGAACTCCTTCATCCAGACTGCTTCCTGTGCTGCCTCCGAGGCTGCTATGTACTCCGCTTCACATGTAGATCCCGCCACGACGCTTTGCTTGCAACTGCACCAGCCGACGGCCCCACCATTCAAAATGTACACGTATCTGGTTTGTGACTTGGAGTCATCCAGATCTGAGTCGAAGTTAGCATCGACGTAACCCTTTACGACGAGCTCTTCGTCACCTCCATAAATGAGAAACATATCCTTAGTCCTTTTCAGGTACTTTAGGATATTCTTGACCGTTGTCCAGTGTTCCATGCCGGGATTACTTTGATACCTCCCTACCAAACTTACGGCACGGTTCACATCAGGTCTGGTACACAGCATGGCATACATAATAGACCCTATGGCCAAGGCATAGGGGATGACACTCATCTTTTCTCTATCTTCTGCCGAGGTCGGGCATTGAGCCATGCTCAATTTCACACCTTGCAATACAGGCAAGAACCCCTTCTTGGACTGATCCATATTGAACTTCTTCAATATCTTGTCAAGGTATCTGCTTTGTGAAAGACCAATGAGGTGTCTCGATCTATCTCTATAGATCTTGATGCCTAATATGTAAGCAACTTCTCCAAGGTCCTTCATTGAAAAACACTTATTCAAGTAGGCCTTTATGCTTTCCAAAAGTTCTATATCATTTCCCATCAATAGTTGATGACCCATAAGTATAGGGGATCTATCGTAGTCCTTTCGATAAGTAAGAGTGTCGAACCCAACGAGGAGCAGAAGGAAATGATAAGCGATTTCCAGCAAGGTATTCTATGCAAGTACTGAAATAAGTGGTAACAGATAGTTTTGTGATAAAATAATTTGTAACGAACAACAAATAACAAAAGTAAATAAGGTGCAGCAAGGTGGCCCAATCCTTTTTGTAGCGAAGAACAAGCCTGGACAAACTCTTATATGATGTAAAGCGCTCCCGAGGACACATGGGAATATCGTCAAGCTAGTTTTCATCACGTTCATATGATTCACGTTCGGTACTTTGATAATTTGGTATGTGGGTGGACCGGTGCTTGGGTAATGTCCTTACTTGGACAAGCATCCCACTTATGATTAACCTCTATTGCAAGCATCCGCAACTACAACAAAAGTATTAAGGTAAACCTAACCATAGCATGAAACATATGGATCCAAATCAGCCCCTTACGAAGCAATGCATAAACTAGGGTTTAAACTTCTGTCACTCTAGCAACCCATCATCTACTTATTACTTCCCAATGCCTTCCTCTAGGCCCAAATAATGGTGAAGTGTCATGTAATCGACGTTCACATAAGACCACTAGAGGAGAGACAACATACATCTCATCAAAATATCGAACGAATACCAAATTCACATGACTACTAATAGCAAGACTTCTCCCATGTCCTCAGGAACAAAAGTAACTACTCACAAAGCATAAACATGTTCATAATCAGAGGGGTATTAATATGCATATAAGATCTGAACATATGATCTTCCACAAATTAAACCAACTAGCATCAACTACAAGGAGTAATTAACACTACTAGCAACCTACTAGCACCAATCCCGGACTTGGAGACAAGAATTGGATACAAGAGATGAACTAGGGTTTAGAGATGAGATGGTGTTGATGAAGATGTTGATGGAGATTGCCCTCTCCCGATGAGAGGAGCATTGGTGATGACGATGGCGATGATTTCCCCCACCGGGAGGGAAGTTTCCCCGGCAGAACAGCTCCGCTATAGCCCTAGATTGGTTCCGCCAAGGTTCCGCCTCGTGGCGGCGGAGTTTCGTCCGAGAAGATGGCTTATTATTTTTTCCCATCAAAAGACTCCATATAGCAGAAGATGGCCACCGGAGGGCCACCAGGGGGCCCACGAGATAGGGGGGCGCGCCCAAGGGGGTAGGGCGCGCCCCCACCCTCGTGGGCAGGGTGTGGCCCCCTGGTGAAGTTCTTGCTCTCAGTATTTTTATATATTTGGAAAACATCTTCCGTAAAGTTTCAGGACTTTTGGAGTTGTGCAGAATAGGTCTCTAATATTTGCTCCTTTTCTAGCCCAGAATCCCAGCTGCCGACATTCTCCCTCTTTATGTAAACCTTGTAAAATAAGAGAGAATAGGCATAAGTATTGTGACATAATGTGTAATAACAGCCCATAATGCAATAAATATTGATATAAAAGCATGATGCAAAATGGACGTATCAACTCCCCCAAGCTTAGACCGTGCTTGTCCTCAAGCGAAAAGCCGAAATCGAAAAATATGTCCACATGTTTAGAGATAGAGGTGTCGATAAAAATAAAATACGGACATGAGGGCATCATGATCATTCTTAGAACAACAACTTATATAATTCTTGTCATATAATCTCTAATGCTAGAGTCACAATTCAATCACAATATCAAGTATGAATCGTAAACTTCATTGAAAACTAACAAACTACAATCTCAGTCATTGAAGCAATTGCAATTTATCATAACATAGGAAAGAGTCAATGTATAAGAGCTTTCAGCAAGTCCACATACTCAACTATCATATAATCTTTCACAATTGCTGACACTCACGCAATACTTATGGGTATGGAGTTTTAATTGGACACAGAGAAAGATAGGGGCTTATAGTTTTGCCTCCCAACGTTTTACCTCAAGGTTAATGTCAACGATAATAGTTCATGAAAACTCACATCCAATTAGCCATATATATCAGGATCTTTCCAACATACTGTGCTTGCCAAAGGATAAAATGTAAAAAGGAAAGGTTAAGATCACCATGACTCTTATGCTTCGTAGGAGATAAAAGTAAAAGATAAGCCCTTCGCAGAGGGAAGCTGAGGTTGTCATGCACTTTTATAGTTGGATGCACAAAATCTTAATGCGAAAGAACGTCACTTTATATTGCCACTTGTGATATGGACCTTTATTATGCAGTCTGTCGCTTTTATTTCTTCCATATCACATGATCGTATAAAGCTTATTTTTTCCCACACTAATAAGTCATACATATTTAGAGAGCGATTTTTATTGCTTTGCACCGATGACAACTTACTTGGAGGATCTTACTCAATCCATAGGTAGGTGTGGTGGACTCTCATGGCAAGACTGGTTTAAGGGTATTTGGAAGCACAAGTAGTATCTCTACTTGGTGCGATGAATTTGGCTAGCATGAGGGGGAAAGGCAAGCTCAACCATGTTGGATGATCCATGACAATATAATTTATCTCAGATGTAAGAAAACATAACCCATTATGTTGTCTTCCTTGTCCAACGTCAACTCTTTAACATGTCATATTTTAATGAGTGTTCACAATCATAAAAGATGTCCAAGATAGTATATCTATATGTGAAGACCTCTCTTTCTTTATTACTTCCTATTAATTGCAACGATGACCAAAACTATGTTTGTCAACCCTCAACAACTTTCATTCATCATACTTTTTCTATGTGAGCTCATTACTCTCCATGAGATCCATATGATCTCTTTGTTTCTTTTTATTTCTTTCTCTTTTCTTTTATTCACTTAGGATCATGGAAAAAGAATCAAGCCCTTGACTCAACACTAATCTTTATTATATAGCTCACAGACTCGATTACATAGAAGAATTATAAAGCAAAACTCACAACTAGATCATACTAAGAACTTTTATTCTACTAGATCAAGATATTACCAAAAGGATCGAACTAAGAAAAACGGTAAAGATAAAAGTGATGGTGATACGATACCGGGGCACTCCCCCAATCTTGGCAGTTGCCAAGTGGAGTGCCCATACCATGTGATTATGTCTCCTTTGTTGGTGAAGAAGGTGGGGATGTTGATGATGGATAGTCGCACATTGAGTGTAGGAGGTCTTCTAACTTGCGGATAATGCCCTTGAGTGCGATGATGTGCTCCTTCAACAAAATATTTTCACGTGTGAGATACTTATTTTGTATACGAGCTAACTCAACCATCTTGAAAGCTTCGATTTCTGTTGGGGTAAGAAGATTGTGATTCAGTTGAAGGGTGTCTTTTGTTGCCGGAACTTGGTCCTCCATGGCCTTCTTGATCCCTTCATCCTTGTTGATCTCCATGGGTTCTTCTCTCTTCAGCTCTATCTTCATTAGCCAAGCATCGTTTCCCTCATGGTTGGAGGAGGAGGGAGATGACATAGTGCCTGGCCTTGACAACCCTGACAGAAAACAGCTTGAAAGAAAGACAGGAGATTTTTGCGTGATACGGGAGTCAAAACCCCCGGGAGGTTATATAATGAATTTTTACCGACCAAAATATGTGTCGTGTACGAAAACGGAGTCCGGAGAGCACACGAGGTGCCCACGAGGTAGGGGGGGCGCGCCCAGTAGGGTAGGGCGCGCCCTCCACCCTCGTGGATCCCTCGTGTCCTTCCCGGACTGCTACTTATTTTTCTAAGTATTCAAAAACGGAGAAATATTTCCTTAAAACTGTTTTGGAGTCGATTTACTTACCTTACCACATACCTATTCCTTTTCGGAGTCTGAAACGTTTCGGAAAGTGTCCCTTATGTATTCCGACGGGGTTACGATTTCAATAACATTGGTTTCAACATTTATGGGATTACCTGAAATATAATGTTTGATTCTTTGATCATTCACCACCTTCAGATTTGTGCCTTCGAAGTTGTTGATTTTTATGGCACCAGAACGGTAGACCTCCTCGATAATGTAAGGACCTTCCCATTTAGAGAGAAGTTTTCCTACAAAAAATTCTTAAACGAGAGTTGTATAGCAATACATAATCACCTACATTAAACTCATGCTTTTGTATCCTTTTATCATGCCATCTTTTAACTTTTTCTTTAAACAACTTGGCATTTTCATAGGCTTGGGATCTCCATTCATCAAGTGAGCTAATATCAAATAACCTCTTCTCACCGGAAAGTTTAAAATCATAATTAAGTTCTTTAATAGCCAAATAAGCCTTGTGTTCTAGTTCGAGAGGTAATAGCCAAATAAGCCTTGTGTTCTAGTTCGAGAGGTAAGTGACATGCTTTTCCATAGACCATTTTATACGGAGACATACCCATAGGATTTTTATATGCATTTCTATAGGCCCATACCATCTATTTTCTTGGAACAATTCTTTCTAGACCTATTAACAGTCTTTTGCAAAATTAATTTGAGTTCTCTATTACTCAATTCTACTTGACCACTAAACTGAGGGTGATAAGGAGATGCAATTCTATGATTAACATCATATTTAGCAAGAATTTTACGGAAAGCACCATGAATAAAATGTGAACCACCATCGGTCATTAAATATCTAGGGACTCCAAATCATGGAAAAATAACTTCTTTAAGCATTTTAATAGAAGTGTTATGATCAGCACTACTAGTTGGAATAGCTTCTACCCACTTAGTAACGTAATCAACAACAACTAGAATATGTGTATAACCATTAGAGGAAGGAAAAGGTCCCATATAGTCAAAGCCCCAAACATCAAATGGTTCAATAACAAGTGAATAATTCATAGGCATTTCTTGATGTCTACTAATATTACTAATTCTTTGACATTCATCACAAGATAAGACAAACTTACGGGCATCCTTGAAGAGAGTAGGCCAATAAAAACCAGATTGCAGTACCTTATGTGCAGTTCTATCTCCAGCATGGTGTCCTCCATAAGCTTCGGAGTGACACTTGCGTAGGATTTGTTCCTGTTCATGCTCAGGTACACAACGTCTAATAACACCATCTACTCCTTCTTTATAAAGATGTGGGTCATCCCAAAAGTAATGCCTCAAATCATAGAAGAACTTTTTCTTTTGCTGGTATGTGAAACTAGGTGGTATAAACTTAGCAACAATGTAATTAGCATAATCAGCATACGATGGAGCAGTATGAGAAGCATTTATGACATTTAATTGCTCATCAGAAAAGCTATCATCAATAGGTAGTGGGTCATCAAGCACATTTTCTAACCTAGACAAGTTGTCTGCAACGGGGTTCTCAGCTCCTTTTCTATCAACAATATGCAAATCAAATTCTTGTAGCAAGAGAACCCATCTAATAAGTCTAGGTTTAGCATCTTTCTTTTCCATAAGATATTTAATAGCAGCATGATCAGTGTGAATAGTTACTTTAGAATCAACAATATATGGTCTAAACTTATCACAAACAAATACAACTGCTAAGAATTCTTTTTTAGTGGTAGCATAATTTCTTTGAGCATTGTCAAGGGTTTTACTAGCATATTGAATAACATTTAGTTTCTTATCAACTCTTTGTCCTAGAACAGCACCTACATCATAATCACTAGCATCACACATAATTTCAAAGGGTAAATTCCAATCAGGTGGCTGAACAATAGGTGCAGAAATCAATGCTTTCTTAAGTATTTCAAATGCTTCTACACAATCATCATCAAAGACAAATGGTATATCTTTTTGAAATAAATTAGTCAGAGGCCGAGAGATTTTTGAGAAGCCCTTAATAAACCTCCTATAAAAACTGGCATGACCAAGGAAACTTCTTATACCTTTGATGTCCTTGGGACATGGCATCTTTTCAATATCATCAACCTTGGCCTTATCAACTTCGATACCTCTTTCAGAAACTTTATGCCCCAAGACAATACCTTCATTAACCATAAAGTGGCACTTTTCCCAATTCAAGACAAGATTAGTTTCTTCACATCTCTGCAAAACTTGATCAAGGTTGCTCAAGCAATCATCAAAAGAAGATCCATAGACGGAAAAGTCGTCCATGAAAACCTCACAAATCTTTTCACAAAAGTCAGAGAATATAGCCATCATGCATCTTTGAAAGGTAGCAGGTGCATTACATGAACCAAAAGGCATGCGTCTATAAGCAAAAGTACCAAAAGGGCATGTAAAAGTAGTCTTTGATTGATCTTTGGCTGACACAGGTATTTGAGAGAAACCAGAATAACCATCTAGAAAGCAAAAATGTGTATGTTTGGACAATCTTTCTAGCATTTGATCGATAAAAGGTAAGGGGTAATGATCTTTTTAGTAGCCTTATTTAATTTGCGGAAATCAATTACCATCCTATAACCTGTAATAATTCTTTGAGGAATCAATTCATGTTTATCATTAGGAACAACAGTAATACCTCCCTTCTTAGGGACACAATGGATAGGACTTACCCACTGACTATCGGCAACGGGATAAATTATACCCACCTCAAGGAGCTTTAGTATCTCCTTTCTTACCACTTCTTTCATTTTAGGATTCAGCCGGCGTTGATGATCACGAACTGGTTTAGCATCTTCTTCCAAATTAATTTTATGTTGACATGGAGTGGGACTAATGCCCTTAAGATCATCAAGAGTATACCCAATAGCAGCACGGTGCTTCTTTAGAGTTTTCAATAATCTCTCTTCTTCATGTTCTGAAAGGTTAGCACTAATAATAACATGACATATCTTTTTCTCATCAAGATAAGCATATTTAAGAGTATCAGGTAACGGTTTAAGCTCAAACACGGGATCACCCTTGGGTGGAGGAGGATCCCCTAGGATTTCAACAGGTAAATTGTTTTTCAGAATAGGTTCCTGTTTAAAGAATACTTCATCTAATTCCCTTCTTTCATTCATAAACATGTCATTTTCATGGTGTAGCAAGTATTGTTCTAAAGGATCACTAGGAGGTACGGCAATAGAAGCAAGACCAATAATTTCATCCTTACTAGGTAATTCTTCTTCACGGTGTTGTCTACTGAATTTAGAGAATTAAATTCATGAGTTATATCATCTAAACTGATAGTAACTACATCTGTTTTGCAATCTATGGTAGCATTAACAGTATTTAAGAAGGGTCTACCAAATATAATGGGACAAAAGATATCTTGTGGGTAACCAAGAACAAGAAAATCAGCAGGATATTTAGTTTTCCCACACAGGACTTCAACATCTCTAACAATTCCCATTGGTGAAAGAGTATCTCTATTGGCAAGTTTAATTGTGACATCAATATCTTCCATCTCAGCAGGTGCAATATCATGCATAGCTTCTTTGTATAAGGAATAAGGTATTGCACTAGCACTAGCACCCATATCACATAAGCCATGATAACAATGATCTCCTATTTTAACAGAAATAACAGGCATGCCTACCACAGGTCTAGGTTTATCTTTATCACAGGGTTTAGCAATTCTAGCAGTTTCATCACAGAAATAAATAACATGCCCATCAATATTATCAAACAAGAGATCTTTAACAATAGCAACATTAGGTTCAACTTTAAATTTCTCAGGAGGTGTATATGTTTTAATATTGCATTTACGAACTACAGTTGAAGCTTTAGCATGATCCTTTATCCTAACAGGGAAAGGTGGTTTCTCAACATAAGAAGTAGGAACAATAGGATCATTATAAGTGATATTCTTTTCTTCAACTTTAATAGGTGCAGCTACTTTTACTTCTATGGGAGGATGATATTTAAACCACCTCTCCTTGGGGAGATCAACATAGGCAGCAAAAGATTCATAGAAAGAAGCTACTATCTCAAAGACAAGTCCATATTTAGTGCTAAATTTACGAAAAATATCGGTATCCATAAAAGATTTAACACAATCAAAACTAGGTGTCATACCTGACTCCTTACCATTGTCGAGGTCCCAATCTTCAGAGTTGCGTTTAATTCTTTCCAATAAATCCCATTTGAATTCAATAGTCTTCATCATAAAAGAGCCAGCACAAGAAGTATCAAGCATGGTGCGATTGTTACCAGAAAGCCGAGCATAAAATTTTTGAATAATCATTTCTCTTGAGAGCTCATGATTGGGGCATGAATATAACATTGATTTAAGCCTCCCCCAAACTTGAGCGATGCTTTCTCCTTTGCGAGGCCAAAAATTATATATGTAATTGCGATCACGATGAACAAGATGCATAGGGTAAAACTTCTGATGAAATTCCAATTTCAATCGTTTGTAATTCCAAGACCTCATATCATCACATAGCCTATACCATGTCGATGCATCTCCTCTCAAATATAAAGGGAAGACTTTCTTCTTAACAACATCTCCGAGTACACCTGCAAGCTTAAATAATCCACAAACTTCATCCACATATATCAGATGTTCATCAGGATGTTTTGTTCCATCTCCTAAAAAAGGATTAGCTAGCAGTTTTTCTATCATACTCGAAGGAACTTCAAAGCAAGCATTTTCATTTTCATTTTCATTTTCAATAGGTTCAGTAGGTTGAGGAGCAACTCTTTGCTCTACTGGTCGGGGTGAAGATACCCTGAACAAGCCCCTTAGAGGATTACTTTCCATGGTAACAAGTGATAGTAAATTTCAGCACACTATATAAATTTTTCCTTACCAAATTCCACCTACCAAAGGCGCTTCACTCCCCGGCAACGGCGCCAGAAAAGAGTCTTGATGACCCACAAGTATAGGGGATCTATCGTAGTCCTTTCGATAAGTAAGAGTGTAGAACCCAACGAGGAGCAGAAGGAAATGATAAGCGGTTTCCAGCAAGGTATTCTCTGCAAGTACTGAAATAAGTGGTAACAGATAGTTTTGTGATAAGATAATTTGTAACGAGCAACAAGTAAAAAAAGTAAATAAGGTGCAGCAAGGTGGCCCAATCCTTTTTGTAGCAAAGGACAAGCCTGGACAAACTCTTATATGATGTAAAGCGCTCCCGAGGACACATGGGAATATCGTCAAGCTAGTTTTCGTGACGTTCATATGATTCGCGTTCGGTACTTTGATAATTTGGTATGCGGGTGGACCGGTGCTTGGGTACTGTCCTTACTTGGACAAGCATCCCACTTATGATTAACCTCTATTGCAAGCATCCGCAACTACAACAAAAGTATTAAGGTAAACCTAACCATAGCATGAAACATATGGATCCAAATCAGCCCCTCACGAAGCAACACATAAACTAGGGTTTAAGCTTATGTCACTCTAGCAACCCATCATCTACTTATTACTTCCCAATGCCTTCCTCTGGGCCCAAATTCACATGACTACTAATAGCAAGACTTCTCCCATGTCCTCAGGAACAAAAGTAACTACTCACAAAGCATAAACATGTTCATAATCAAAGGGGTATTAATATGCATATAGGATCTGAACATATGATCTTCCACCAATTACACCAACTAGCATCAACTACAAGGAGTAATTAACACTACTAGCAACCTACTAGCACCAATCCCGGACTTGGAGACAAGAATTGGATACAAGAGATGAACTAGGGTTTAGAGATGAGATGGTGTTGATGAAGATGTTGATGGAGATTGCCCTCTCCCGATGAGAGGAGCGTTGGTGATGACAATGGCGATGATTTCCCCCTCCGGGAGGGAAGTTTCCCCGGCAGAACAGCTCCGCAAGAGCCCTAGATTGGTTCCGCCAAGGTTCCGCCTCGTTGCGGCGGAGTTTCGTCTGAGAAAATGGCTTATTATTTTTTTCCCATCGAAAGACTCCATATAGCAGAAGATGGCCACCGGAGGGCCACCAGGGGGCCCACGAGGTAGGGGGCGCACCCAGGGGGGTAGGGCGCGCCCCCACCCTTGTGGGCAGGGTGTGGCCCCCCTGGTGAAGTTCTTGCTCTCAGTATTTTTTATATATTTGGAAAATATCTCCCGTGAAGTTTCAGGACTTTTGGAGTTGTGCAGAATAGGTCTCTAATATTTGCTCCTTTTCCAGCCCAAAATCCCAGCTGCCGGCATTCTCCCTCTTTATGTAAACCTTGTAAAATAAGAGAGAATAGGCATAGGTATTGTGACAAAATGTGTAATAATAGCGCATAACGCAATAAATATTGATATAAAAGCATGATGCAAAATGGACGTATCAATAGTATGTCATCCACATATAATATGGGAAATGCTATAGAGCTGTGACGCCCGGATAGTTACGCTATAGTAACCCTCCGCTAATGATGCCACGTCACCACGATTATTGTTGTTAATCTTGCGATGATTCAAATCCCGTTCAAATTTCAAATTTAAAGTTAGGTCAAACAATTAAAGTTTTCAAAAGTCAAAACTAAAATGATCTTAAGGTGACAAATAAATCATGGATATTATTGGTGGAGAAACAACATCTTTATAAAATAATTAAATACCCTAAAGTGATTAAAACATCAGCAAAACAATTAGTTATACTCCTAATATATTTTACAAAATAATAAACTATTTTAGCTAGGTGCAAAAGTTAATTGCGGTAGTGGCATAATTAGTAATACTATTTTAGGTGCAACTTATGTATTTATAAGAACTAAAATTTAATATAGCTGTAAAAAGAAAATGAAGAAAAAGAAAAGAAAAATGAAGACAGAAAAATAAAGTAAAAGCAAAAGAAATCCCCCCTCCCCTGCTGGGCCTCGGCCCAGCTGGCCACCAGGACAACCAGGACAGCCCACCTAAACTCCCTGCTCCTTCCTCCTGTTCACCAGTGGTCGTGTGCGTGCCCTGGCCATTCGTGCGCGATGCCGCCGGTGGATGCTCGCCACCGCGATGCTACAGGGGCGCAGGAGGAGTATAAGACCGCCCCGACCTCGTGGACGAACCCTAGTTCCCTGATACGTCTCCAACGTATCTATAATTTTGGATTGCTCCATGCTATATTATCTACTGTTTTGGGCAATATTGGGCTTTATTTTCCACTTTTATATTATTTTTGGGACTAACCTATTAACCGGAGGCCCAGCCCAGATTTGTTGTTTTATGCCTATTTCAGTGTTTTGAAGAAAAGGAATATCAAACGGAGTCGAAACGGAACGAAATCAACTGGAGAAGTTATTTTTGGAAGGAAACACACCTGATGGACTTGGACCCCACATCAAGGAAGGAACGAGGTGCTCACGAGGGTGGGGGGCACCCCCCCTAGGGCGCGCCCCTATCTCGTGGGGCCCTCGTGGCTCCCCTGACGTACCTCCTGCAGACATATATACCTACGTATATACATATATACCCATATACCCTAAAAACTTCGGGGAGCAGATTAGATCGGGAGTTCCGCCGCCAGAAGCCTCCATAGCCACCAAAAACCAATCTAGACCCGTTCCGGCACCCTGACGGAGGGGGCAATCCTTCTCTGGTGGCCATCTTCATCATCCTGGTGCTCTCCATGACGAGGAGGGAGTAGTTCTCCCTCGGGGCTGAGGGTATGTACCAGTAGCTATGTGTTTGATCTCTCTCTCTCTCTCGTGTTCTTGAGATGATACGATCTTGATGTATCGCGAGCTTTGCTATTATAGTTGGATCCTATGTTTCTCCTCCCCCTCTTCTCTCTTGTAATGAATTGAGTTTCCCCTTTGAAGTAATCTTATCGGATTGAGTCTTTAAAGATTTGAGAACACTTGATGTATGTCTTGCCGTGGATATCTGTGGTGACAATGGGATATCACGTGATTCACTTAATGTATGTTTTGGTGACCAACTTGCGGGTTCCGCCCATGAACCTATGCATAGGGGTTGGCACGCGTTTTCGTCGTGATTCTCCGGTAGAAACTTTGGGGCACTCTTTGAGGTCCTTTGTGTTGGTTGAATAGATGAATCTGAGATTGTGTGACGCATATCGTATAATCATACCCACGGATACTCGAGGTGACATTGGAGTATCTAGGTGACATTAGGGTTTTGGTTGATTTGTGTCTTAAGGTGTTATTCTAGTACAAACTCTAGGGCTGTTTGTGACACTTATAGGAATAGCCCACCGGATTGATTGGAAAGAATAACTTTGAGGTGGTTTCGTACCCTACCATAATCTCTTTGTTCGTTCTCTGCTATTAGTGACTTTTGAGTGACTCTTTGTTGCATGTTGAGGGATAGTTATGTGATCCAATTATGTTAGTACTGTTGAGGGAATTTACACTAGCGAAAGTATGAACCCTAGGCCTTGTTTCCACACATTGCAATACCGTTTACGCTCACTTTTATCACTTGTTACCTTGCTGTTTTTATTATTTCAGATTACAAATACCTTTATCTACTATCCATATTGCACTTGTATCACCATCTCTTCGCCGAACTAGTGCACCTATACAATTTACCATTGTATTGGGTGTGTTGGGGACACAAGAGACTCTTTGTTATTTGGTTGCAGGGTTGCTTGGGAGAGACCATCTTCATCCTACACCTCCTACGGATTGATAAACCTTAGGTCATCCACTTGAGGGAAATTTGCTACTGTCCTACAAACCTCTGCACTTGGAGGCCCAACAACGTCTACAAGAAGAAGGTTGTGTACTAGACATCATTCCCCACCTTCATTTCCTTCCGTTGCTATCCTCTCCCGCACACGTGGACGAGCCGCCGTCGCCATGATCGCTGCCGATCCCACGGCCCCCGACCTCACTGCGCCGTGACACCGAGTCCGCCCGCTCCATCGACGAGCGCTCCTTCGACTGGTGCTGCCCGTGGGAGCGTGAAGCCCCCGCACCGTCCTCTACCTCGTCGTCGACCCCTCAGCCCCGACGAGCCCCACCGCGCGATTCGCCACCACCACTGCATCCCCGGCTTCCCCAGGCCGTCCCCCGCCCTCACTGTGAGCTTTGCCTTGTTTCCCCTTTCTCCCCTCCGACAATTTCGCGCTCTAGCTAGGACCCCGCCATAGACGGACCTCTCTGTCGCCGCTACTCACGGCGCTGCTTCCACACCTTGCCCCGTCCTGGTCGTGGCCTTGCCGCGCCTGTGCGCTTTGATGCACGCGCACGCGCGTGATCGGGCCGCGCCTCGCCCGCGTGAGGCCTCCCCGCAACCTGCTCTGTTGGCGCCTGCCGTGCCCTCCTCTGCAAGCCGGTGCGCCGCCCGCGCCTCCACCTCTGATCCGCGTGCTCTGCTGCCTCTAGCCACGCCGTCCCTCGCCAAGCCGAAGCAGCCCGCCTGCACAACCCGCGCCCGCTGCCCGCCTCGCAATGCCCCACCACGCCTGTTCTGGCAGCCGCCTGTGCCGCCGCGGATGTCGACTCCGCCGTCGACGCCGGCCAAGTCCGGCCGCCCCGCGACCACTGGTCGACGTGGTCGACAACCAGCTACCCATCGGTCCCCTTCGTGCATCGAACCGACGCCCGTATCGCAAGCCCGGCGGGTTCCCGCGTTGCTGCCATCGCCGGTGCACTGGAACTCTTCGCCGGTGTTAACCACGATGACGTGGACGTCATTAACCCCCTAACCAAATCCCTAACAGCCACTGACATCGGACCCCACAGTCCTAATTAATCTCATCGGTTTTGTTTAAAAGTCGGTTAAACAAATCACTCAACAACACTCAGGCCCCACTGGGCCCTTTGACCAGTCAAACTGCTAACTAGGACTAGCCCAGTCAATGGCAGGTGGGACCCAGTGGCCCACTTTGACCAGTCAACAGGGACCAGTCAACTGCTCACTGAGCAGTCAACTGGGACCCACTGTCAGCCTCGCATACAAATAGCTGGGTACACTCTCTGTGTACCTGTAGAAATTTAACATTTAATTTTGAATTAAAACAATTCAGAAAATGTTTTAAAACTTTAAAAATTGATATAAAATAATCAGTAACTCGGATGGAAAAACTTTGTACATGAAAGTTGCTCAGAACGACGAGACGAATCTGAGTACACATCTCGTTCGTCCGCCACACGTCCCTAGCATAGCAAACACACAACTTTCCTCCTCCGGTCCGGCTATCCGAAAACGCGAAACACCTTTCCCGATGTTCCCCCCTTTCCCTGTATCACCTAGTACTGTGTTAGCTCACCCCTAGCCCCGTGTATTGCCATGTTATGCTTTGTGATGCTTTGATTGCTCTGTTAATTATTGTGTTCCCCCTCCGTTACCTTTTTCCGGTAAACCCCGAGACCGCGGTTGAACCAGTGATCGACTACTTCACCTTCGAGGGCCCATTTCTGTCTGCAGAGCAACTAGGCAAGCCCCCCCTTTGATCAACCCGATATCGCCTATTCTTCTCTCTACTACTTGCATTAGAGTAGTGTAGCATGTTACTGCTTTCCGTTAATCCTATTCTGATGCATAGCCTGTCATTGTTGCTACAACTGTTGATACCTTACCTGCAACCCTAAATGCTTAGTATAGGATGCTAGATTATCATCAGTGGCCCTACATTCTAGTCCATCTGCCATGCTATACTATCGGGCCGTGATCACTCGGGAGGTGATCACGGGTATATACATACATATATACATACTATACTTGTTACGTCTAAAGTCGGGTCGGCTCGTTGAGTACCCGTAAGTGATTCCGATGTTGGGGGCTGAAGGGGCAGGTGGTTCCACCTAGGTAGTGGTGGGCCTAGGTTCCCGATGGCCCCCGACTGTTACTTTGTCGCAAAGCGACATGGCAGGTTGAGACCACCTAGGAGAGAGGTGGGCCTGGTCCTGGTCAGCGTTCGTGGTTACTTCAAAATAACACGCTTAACGAGATCTGGGTATTTGATCTGAGTCTGGCTACTGGCCTATATGCACTAACCAACTACGCGGGAACAGTTATGGGCACTCGATGTCGTGGTATCAGCTGAAGCCTTCATGACGTCAGCGACTGAGCAGTGCGCGCCGGGTTGGACTGGAATGCCTGCTCTTGTATAAGGGAGGCTAGGTCTGCTCATCGTCCGCGTAAGCAACGTGCAAGTGTGCAATGGGCGATGGGCCCAGACCCCTGCGCCATAGGATTTAGACCGATGTGCTGACCTCTCTGTTGTGCCTAGGTAGGGTGCGACGTGCTGATCTTCCGAGGCCAGGCATGACCCAGAAAAGTGTGTCCGGACGAAGGGGATCGAGCATGTTGGGAAATGTGGTGCACCCCTGCAGGGAAGTTAATCTATTCGATAGTCGTGATCTTCGGTAACAGGACGACTTGGAGTTATACCTTGGCCTTATGACAACTAGAACCGGATACTTAATAAAACACACCCTTCCAAGTGCCAGATACAACCCGGTGGTCGCTCTCTAACAGGGCGACGAGGAGAGGACCGCCGGGTAGGATTATGCTACACGATGCTACTTGGTGAACTTACCATCTACTCTCTTCTCCTGCTGCAAGATGAAGGTTACCAGAAGCGTAGTCTTCGAAAGGATTAGCTATCCCCCTCTTATTTCGGCATTCTGTAGTTCAGTCCACATATGATACCCTTATTCCATTTGATACCAACGCATACATATGTAGTATAGCTCCTTGCTTGCGAGTACTTTGGATGAGTACTCACGGTTGCTTTGCTCCCTCTTTTCCCCCTTCATATACCCGATTGCTGCGACAAGACAATGGAGCCCAGGAGCCAGACGACACCGCTGACGACGACTCCTACTACTCGGGAGGTGCCTACTACTTCGTGCAGCCCGCTGACGATGACCAGGAGTAGTTTAGGAGGATCCCAGGCAGGAGGCCTGCGCCTCTTTCAATTTGTATCCCAGTTTGTGCTAGCCTTCTTAAGGCAAACTTGTTTAACTTATGTCTATACTCAGATTTTGTTGCTTCCGCTGACTCGTCTATGATCGAGCTCTTGTATTCGAGCCCTCGAGGCCCCTGGCTTGTAATATGATGCTTGTATGACTTGTTTTATTTGTAGTGTTGTGTTGTGATATCTTCCCGTGAGTCCCTAATCTTGATTGTACACGTTTGCGTGTATGATCAGAGCCGACTGTCTGTAGGAATCCCCCTTCCACACTCTTTGGCTGAAGTTGAGTCTAGTCATTACAAAACTTTTACTAACATGGCTGTGTGCCTTATGGTCCCACGTTGCCATTGGGTGGTATTAGGATCTTTTATTCCTCGTCTATACTCTGGGATTCTGATCTCTCTTCTATTCGGGTGAAATGGTTTTACTAACTCTAACATTAGGATCTCATGATCACATCCACCGGAAGAGCCCCTTGTTACACATGATCGCCTGCTGTACCGAAGGATTCCGAAGATACTCTCCGTTGTTCTCTCGAGACTTTGTGCCCATTGCTTTTGCCATCCCCTACCACCGAAATATCCATATGGGTAAATACCTACACCTGTCATCCTTACTTTTATTCCAAGTTAATCTTGTTATTACAAGATGCCCCGATGGGTTGAACCAACGCCTTCCCTAATATGTGTGAATCCAAAAGTTTTCACGGGTCATACTTATCTGGTATTGCGCCAGGTAAAACTTTCAACAACTAATGTCATCTTTGAAAAGCGAGAGGTGAATGGAAGGTTATACATTGGGGAAGTGGGAGTCGACCTTGAACCTTTGTGTTCATGCCCATGGACACGATGTAGATCCTATCATGGAAGCTTCTCTTAAAATAATTATCCCCTTGTTACAAGTTCATCTTGTATCTGTGGACGTGGTTTCGACCATGTTTCTCCTTGATTCCATTTCTTGTGCAAGTTTGAGCACTTGTCTTCTGTAGAGCATTACCCTAGTCCAACCTCTACTTTGATCTGTCGTCGAGTATTACCCCCCTGGTATCTCGAGATTATCATGGAACCGCATAACTTCTTATGAGTTCTTCATCAAGTGCTCCATTCTCATTGATTCCAATTTTTCACGGGCTCTAAGTTATTAAACACTCAAAGACACCAATAACTGACTCAAGTCCGCACCGTGGTTAATCAGCTTTTGGTAACCTTCATTATTTACGAGTTTGAACTCGATCACGTCATTCCTAGCCTTCTTGGCTATATCCTTGTCATGCCGATTTTAACTGTGCTACCTGGTCCTTCTTCCCGGAGCAAAATTTCAATGGTGAGCTAATCTTATGCCGATCTTCCTCATCATATCAATTGTCCTTGAACAACAAGCTTGATTTCAAGTTTGTGTCGTACCTATGGTTTCAATAACTTTTTGCTACATCATTCTGTGACTTGATGCCATCGTTGATCGATTACGTCTTCATGAAATATCTCGACAAATGTGTCATGATCATCATAAACATTCTGAGCTCTTCCAAGATATCTATCAAATTCTTGATGAGAAATACCATCCTTGCCCGAGATGATTTGTGTTATCATCGGCCACTTTATTGCCTTCCCTCCAACACAAACTTGATCGTGTTTTGTGTTATACCTTGAGTTCCTTGCTATCCAGCATTTGTTCTTCTCTACCTTGGAGTATTACCATCTTTAATGTCAAGAAAGTCGTGAGAATTTCACCACCTCTTAAGAATTCTTGATACAAGTGATACTTCTTGCCATCTCCGTTCATTCCTTGGTCCCCAGGTTGTTTCTAACCGGAATACCAACAAATGGACTGTGATGTGTAAAATTCAAAACTTCTAGCAACCCAATTGCTTTGAAGTTACCAGTTGAGAGTTCATTCTTAAACTATTGGTTATTGAATCACCATTCTAGCACCGATCGTACTACCTAAGCCCATATCTCGCGTGCACTTTTCAGCCAATGTTTAATTGTGTATGTTTTTCCTCTAGCATACATCATTATATCATTTGATCCAACAAATGTTATCCCCTTGTTCACATAAGTGTGGAAATCCATCTTTTGAAAATCTCAATGAATTGTCGTTGAGTCAATCAGCCACCTCCTCACCTCTCCTTCATTTAATGATGGACTCTTGTTTTGGAACTCGCTTCCATAGTTCATTTTCTGATAATCTTACAATGTCATCTCGTCTATTGGAGTTGCACCTTTTTCTTCTCAGGCATCCCGAGTCTGGGGTATCCTGACACCAATCAGACCCGAATCTCGGTCAGATACGATGGTTGGAACATATTCCCAAGAGTTATAACATTGGTCTTTAACCCAATAAGGTGATGTCATCCTAACACACCTGCCCGGAGGACCTATTGTTATAGTTTCCTTTTAGCAAGGTTAGCCATTCTTCCATGAGGAAACTGTAAGACTTATTCTATAAGTTGTTCCTGATGGATCCTTTGTGTATCCAAAGTCTGATCTTTACCCAGTGACCATGTCAATGCTATCTCGAAGCTTGTCTGTGGTACTCCGATTATCAACAAGAACATTTGAAGCCCAATGCTAAATGTTTCCTGCTCAATTACCCAAACACCACTGTATGAGTAGTGTCATGAAATTTCTCTCACCTTACCTAAAGAGTTTTCTACATTATATCCAGTCATGGATATCATGCTCTGCTTGTCCTTGGGAAGGATATACCCTTGAAATATGTGTTTATACACATTTTCCTTTCCATTGTTCTGTTTAAATCTGATAATCATATTTTCCTTTCCAATGTTTGCTTTAACCTTTCTTGAGGTCTATATGATCTAAGCAGTAGTATTCTCCTGCTTATGTAAACACCTCGGTGTACAATTCTGTCAGCGAGACCTTGTTGCTTTTGTTGATAGCATTCCGGTAACCACCGATGGACGACAACTTTGTCTATTGGTCCACCTCGTTCAACGAGCAGGAAAATGGTTCTCTTCGTCCCTCGCCCTTGGTATCGACATTGTTGCCGACATAACTGATAGGATACCCTCTGACATGTCTTGCTATCATGACCATGCAAGATGTCAACGCCCTTCCTACTTTTAACCACATGGTGGGCCCATAACCCACAGTTACATAGGATCGAAACCTGACTCTCCTGTACACCCATATTGCCAAAGTTATTTCCTCGCGCTTGATTTCGTATGTAATTCAGGGGTCATCTTCCTAGAAATCTACTTTGGTATCAGACGCAATACTTATTCTCGTTGCTCTGGACCCCTTTCCCACTTTGTTCACGCATCGAACGACTGCCTACCCGCTTAAACTTCTCATGGTACCTTCTTACTTTGCTCTCGATATCTTCTTAAGTTTCAATTCAAGAGATACTTATGCTTCTTCCCCTGAGCTAACTGTATGATGCTCGATCTTGTTAGAATCCGTCCTTATAGAGTTTCCCCTTCTTACCTTTTCGTAAGTACGGTGACGATCCTGAAGGAAGGACGACAACTTCATCATGATGACCTGAAGCACAGAAATGAAGACATCAATGTAATGGATCGATCTCTTCGAGAAGAGCAACTAAGACCGAGAAGATTCGTTAGGATTTCGTAACCAGACCTTTCCCCCTTATTCCACCTCTTAAATCTCGGGACGAGATTTCTTGTAGTGGAGGAGAATTGTGATGCCCGGATAGTTACGCTACAGTAACCCTCCGCTAATGATGCCACGTCACCATGATTACTGTTGTTAATCTTGCGATGATTCAAATCCCGTTCAAATTTCAAATTTAAAGTCAGGTCAAACAATTAAAGTTTTCAAAAGTAAAAACTAAAATGATCTTAAGGTGACAAATAAATCATGGATATTATTGGTGGAGAAACAACATCTTTATAAAATAATTAAATACCCTAAAGCGATTAAAACATCAGCAAAACAATTAGTTATACTCCTAATATATTTTACAAAATACTAAACTATTTTAGCTAGGTGCAAAAGTTAATTGTGGTAGTGGCATAATTAATAATACTATTTTAGGTGCAATTTATGTATTTTATAAGAACTAAAATTTATATAGCAGTAAAAAGAAAATTAAGAAAAAGAAAAGAAAAACGAAGACAGAAAAATAAAGTAAAAGCAAAAGAAATCCCCCTTCCCTGCTGGGCCTCGGCCCAGCTGGCCACCAGGACAACGGGGACAGCCCACCTAAACTCCCTGCTCCTTCCTCCTGTTCACTAGTGGCCGTGTGCGCGCCCTGGCCGTCTGTCCGCGATGCCGCCGGTGGATGCTCGCCACCGCGACGCTACAGGGGCGCAGGAGGAGTATAAGACCGCCCCGACCTCATGGACGAACCCTAGTTCCCCACCTTCATTTCCTTCCGTTGCTATCCTCTCCCGCACACGTGGACGAGCCGCCGTCGCCACGATCGTTGTCGATCCCGCGGCCCCCGACCTCACCGCGCCGTGACACCAAGTCCGCCCACTCCTTCGACCGGTGCTGCCCGTGGGAGCCCGAAGCCCTGCATCGTCCTCTACCTCGTCGTCGACCCCTCGGCCCCGACGAGCCCCACCGCACGATTCGCCGCCACCACTGCGTCCCCGGCTTCCCCAAGCCGTTCCCCGCCCTCACTGTGAGCTTTGCCTTGTTTCCCCTTTCTCCCCTCCGACGATTTCGCGCTCTAGCTAGGACCCCGCCATGGACGGACCTCTCCGTCGCCGCTACTCACGGCGCTGCTTCCACACCTTGCCCTGCCCTGGTCGTGGCCTTGCCGCACCCGTGCGCTTTGCTACATGCGCACGCGTGTGATCGGGCCCGCGCCTCCACCTCTGACCCGCGTGCTCTGATGCCTCTAGCCATGCCGTCCCTTGCCAAGCCGAAGCAGCCCGCCCGCACAACCCGCGCCCGCTGCCCGCCTCGCATCGCCCCACCGCGCCTATTCCGAAAGCCGCTTGTATCGCCGCGGATGTCGACTCCGCCGTCGATGCCGGCCAAGTCCGGCCGCCCTGCGACCACTGGTCGACGTGGTCGACAACCAGCTACACAGCGGTCCCCTTCGTGCATCGAACCGACGCCCATAGCGCAAGCCCGGCGGGTTCCCGCGTTGCTGCTGTCGCCGGCGCACTGGAACTCCTCGCCGACGTTAACCACGATGACGTGGACGTCATTAACCCCCCTAACCAAATCCCTAACAGCCACTGACATCGAACCCCACAGTCCTAATTAATCTCATTGGTTTTGTTTAAAAGTCTGTTAAACAAATCACTCAACGACACTCGGGCCCCACTGGGCCCTTTGACCAGTCAAACCGCTGACTAGGACTAGCCCAGTCAATGGCAGGTGGGACCCAGTGGCCCACTTTGACCAGTCAACAGGGACCAGTCAACTGGGACCCACTGTCAGCCTCACATACAAATAGTTGGGTACACTCTCTGTGTACCCGTAGCAATTTAACATTTAATTTTGAATTAAAACAATTTAGAAAATGTTTTAAAACTTTAAAAATTAATATAAAATAATTCGTAACTGGGTTGGAAAAACTTTGTACATGAAAGTTGCTCAGAACGACGAGACGAATCTGAATACGCAACCCGTTCGTCCGCCACACATCCCTAGCATAGCAAACACACAACTCTCCTCCTCCGGTCCGGCTGTCGGAAAACGCGAAACACCTTTCCCGGTGTTTCCCCCCTTTCCCTGTATCACCTAGTACTGCGTTAGCTCACCCCTAGCACCGCGTATTGCCATGTTATGCTTTGTGATGCTTTGATTGCTCTCTGTTAATTATTGTGTTCCCCCTCCGTTACCTTTTTCCGGTAAACCCCGAGACCACGGTTGAACCAGTGATCGACTACTTCACCTTCGAGGGCCCATTTATGTCTGCAGAGCAACCAGGCAAGCCCCCCCTTTGATCAACCCGATATCACCTATTCTTCTCTCTACTACTTGCATTAGAGTAGTGTAGCATGTTACTGCTTTCCGTTAATCCTATTCTGATGCATAGCCTGTCATTGTTGCTACAACTGTTGATACCTTACCTGCAACCCTAAATGCTTAGTATAGGATGCTAGATTATCATCAGTGGCCCTACATTCTAGTCCGTCTGCCATGCTATACTATCGGGCCGTGATCACTCGGGAGGTGATCATGGGTATATACATACATATATACATACTATACTTGTTACGGCTAAAGTCGGGTCGGCTCGTTGAGTACCCGTAAGTGATTCCGATGTTGGGGGCTGAAGGGGCAGGTGGTTCCACCTAGGTAGTGGTGGGCCTAGGTTCTCGACGGCCCCCGACTGTTACTTTGTCACAAAGCGACATGGCAGGTTGAGACCACCTAGGAGAGAGGTGGGCCTGGTCCTGGTCGGCGTTCATGGTTACTTCAAAATAACACGCTTAACGAGATCTGGGTATTTGATCTGAGTCTGGCTACTGGCCTATACGCACTAACCAACTACGCGGGAACAGTTATGGGCACTCGATGTCGTGGTATCAGCCGAAGCCTTCGTGACATCAGCGACTGAGCAGCGCGCGCCGGGTTGGACTGGAACGCCTGCTCTTGTATAAGGGAGGCTAGGTCTGCTCATCGTCCGCGTACGCAACGTGCAAGTGTGCAATGGGCGATGGGCCCAGACCCCTGCGCCATAGGATTTAGACCGACGTGCTGGCCTCTCTGTTGTGCCTAGGTAGGGTGCGACGTGTTGATCTTACGAGGCCGGGCATGACCCAGAAAAGTGTGTCTGGACGAAGGGGATCGAGCGTGTTGGGAAATGTGGTGCACCCCTGCAGGGAAGTTAATCTATTCGATAGCCGTGATCTTCGGTAACAGGACGACTTGGAGTTATACCTTGGCCTTATGACAACTAGAACCGGATACTTAATAAAACACACCCATCCAAGTGCTAGATACAACCCGGTGGTCGCTCTCTAACAGGGCGACGAGGAGAGGACCGCCGGGTAGGATTATGCTACACGATGCTACTTGGTGAACTTACCATCTACTCTCTTCTCCTGCTGCAAGATGAAGGTTACCAGAAGCGTAGTCTTCGAAAGGATTAGCTATCCCCCTCTTATTTCAGCATTCTGTAATTCAGTCCACATATGATACCCTTATTCCATTTGATACCAATGCATACATATGTAGTATAGCTCCTTGCTTGCGAGTACTTTGGATGAGTACTCACGGTTGCTTTGCCCCCTCTTTTCCCCCTTCCTATACCCGATTGCTGCGACCAGACGATGGAGCCCAGGAGCCAGACGACACCGCTGATGACGACTCCTACTACTCGGGAGGTGCCTACTGCTTCGTGCAGCCCGTTGACAACGACCAAGAGTAGTTTAGGAGGATCCCAGGCAGGAGGCCTGCGCCTCTTTCGATCTGTATCCCAGTTTGTGCTAGCCTTCTTAAGGCAAACTTGTTTAACTTATGTCTGTACTTAGATTTTGTTGCTTCCGCTGACTCGTATATGATCGAGCTCTTGTATTCGAGCCCTCGAGGCCCCTGGCTTGTAATATGATGCTTGTATGACTTGTTTTATTTGTAGTGTTGTGTTGTGATATCTTCCCGTGAGTCCCTGATCCTGATCGTACACGTTTGCGTGTATGATTAGTGTATGATTGAATCGAGGGCGTCACAAGAGCTCCCACTCACTTTCTTGTAAACACAAGCTTCTTCATAAGTCTGCGTAAACCCAAACGCTTTGATCATCTCATCAAAGCGAATGTTCCAACTCCGAGATGCTTGCACCAGCCCATAGATTGAGCGTTGGAGCTTGCATACCCTGTCGGCATTTTTAGGATCGACAAAACCTTCCGGCTGCATCATATACAATTCTTCCTTAAGGAAACCATTAAGGAATGCCGTTTTGATGTCCATTTGCCATATCTCATAAGCATAGAATGCAGCAATTGCTAGCATGATTCGGACGGACTTCAGCTTCACTACGGGTGAGAAGGTCTCATCGTAGTCAACCCCTTGAACTTGTCGATAACCCTTAGAGATAAGCCGAGCCTTATAGATGGTCACGTTACCATCCGCGCAGTCTTCTTCTTAAAGATCCATTTTTTTCTATGGCTTGCCGGTCATCGGGCAAGTCTGTCGAAGGATGGCAATGGGTAGGGTATAGGGCACAACAATCCCATACCCATGCCCATGTTGTAGGGTATACAAACATTAACCCCCTCACTTTCTCTATTTCTTTGGATGCATGATGTCTTCCATACAGAGGGCCATATAGAGCATTGAGAATATGAAGTTTGTACCTTGGATCAAGGACTGTTGCAACTGCCATAAGACCATGTATATCTTTCCAATACTTCTCAAATTTATCCTTCATTTCCTCTGACATTTTTTGTATAAGCTCATTTTCACTTTTACCCCATTTCCTTATGGCCAAACGAATGGTAACTACTTTAGGGAAAAAGAGATTTGCTGTTACATACTTAGTTCCTGAAAATGACTCAGTGGTATTAAAGAAGAGCTTCAACCTATCACACATTTCCTTTGCAAACTTCCAATCATCTTTGGTTGGGCAGCAATCAAATTTCTTTTCACGTGCCTTCAATTTTTCAAATATCTCTATGTATTATAGGGCAATGCTTATCATAAGGTAAGTTGAATTCCATCTAGTCTTACAGTCAAGATTTAACCTTCTGTTATACTCTATGTTCAATGTTTTTGCCATCTTTTCAAACTTTTCATGCCTTTTAGGCGTTGCCGACCAAAATGCAACACTATCACGTACTCTCTCTACACCTTCCTCTAAGACACTCATTCCATCTTTCACAATCAGGTTTAATATGTGAGCAGCACAACACATATGCAGAAACTGGCCATCTAACATAAGAGAGCTAGTATCCAACTTATCTGGCAATATGGTCATAGCTTTCTCATTAGATGTGCAGCTGTCCAATGTGACAGTGGAAATCTTCCTCTCTAGGTGCCACTCAACAAGACACTCATACAAGGCTTCACATATGACCTCAGCTATATGTGAGCATGGCACATAAGCAAACCTGACACCATAAACATAAATAAATCATGAGTGGCCACATAACCATGGTAATAATTTAAATTCTAGAATATTTAGAATTTTACCTTATAAGAAAGCTCTTCAGGTTCCAAGAATCATCTATGTAGTGTGCCGTAACAGCCATGTAACCTCTCTTTTGATAGCCTGCTGTCCACAAATCTGTAGTGACAGCCACTCGGTGTTTGAAGCTTGCAAAAAAAATCACCATCTTCTCCTTCTGAGTAGAATGCATAGCTACAATGTCATTCCTAATAGTATTTCTACTCACCATCTTGAACAATGGTTGCAAATAAGAACAAAACCTACGAAAACCTTGGTGATCCACCATAGATAAAGGGTACTCATGTTCGCAGATCATCAGTGCAAGCTCTCTCCTAGCCTTCTCTTGATCAAAAGTGTAATTTTCAACATTTACTTTTCCACCTTCAGCCGCTGTCAACTTTAATTTTTGTTGCTTCGGACCCATAGGTACATGCCTAGCAGGACAAGAGGCCAAATGAGCATGCAAATGTTTGGTTCCATGTGTACCAAGAGCACTAAGTTTTGTGTGACAATAATTGCATTCAGCTTTCCATACTCCATCAATAAGTTTCTTTTCCATCTCATCCCATACTACTGATGTGAGCTTCCTCTTACTACCAACTTTGCTTGTTGTACCAGCAGTAGCAATTTGAGATGGAGCAGCTTCACATATTGGAGTGGCCTGAGCATCAGATACTGGGGCACTAGCTGAGTTCACATTTTCAGTGTTTGCCACGGCTGAGACTTGTGCTTCATCTTGAGAAGCCTGTAAACTGTACATAATACAAAACAACCAAGTTTCTAAATTGTATAGAAGATAGTCTTCAGTTTTAGTAAAAATGAACCAAGGTACAGAATCTTTAAAATGTAAAAATCGGAAATATTGTGATCGCTAAATAGCAATATTTAAAATGAGAATAACCAGTAACTAATTAACATTCTTTCCACCAAAATCATGCAACAGAAGAATATTAATTGGAAGTTTATAGATATTAACTAATTAGTCAAACGGGAAAACACAATAGTGCACACACGAACACATACATGTACTGCATACACTAGTATAAGACTATTATTCAGTTTGGCGTACACTAGTATAGGAATCCTTTTCTACTGTCCACGCATGCACGTACTATTACCTAGAGTAGAAAGCATATAGAGATTATATTAATATGTATAGAAGTTATGATCACGGACTAAGATAATCGTGAGACTCTATTCTGTCGCACCTACCCTGATCGTTGAAGCTAACAGTTTGCTCAAAATGCATTTTAGTGGACGATAGTATGCACTGAAATTCAGTCATGGCATTTTTTTGTCAGTATAGCATGAACTTGATAGAGACTAGCCAAATAAATTTCACTTGGTTTCATCTACTTATATTCTTCAGGGTCACATGAGGCCATGACTGAGGTATCATTCACTCATGCCATGCATGATGCATCTGACCATGAAAACTGCAGGTGCAGGTTCGCAAGCCGTGCATGGAAATTGATATTTTGCAGTCTGTTTAAGGAATCCGACAGCGTTCGTTCCAAGAATGAGAATTATGTGTTTTCTTAATAATGATTTGAATCTAAAATCATAAAAGTATGTTTGTGCTTCAGCCATGCTTTGCGTATTCAATTTCTTTTATTTTTAACAAGAATACAAACAACCAAGTTTCTGAACTGTATAGAAGATAGTTTTCATTTTCAGTAAAAATTGAAATATTGTGATCCCTAAATAGCAATATTTAAAATCAGAGTTACCAGTAACTACTTAGCATTCTTCGCACCAAAAACATGCAACAGAAGAATCTTAACTGGAAGCTTATAGATATTAACTTGTTAATTAAACGGGCAAACACAATAGTGCACACACGAATACATCCATGTAGTGCGTACACTAGTATAGGAATATCCATCAGTTTGACATACACTAGTACCGAACAAGAACTCATTCGATATACACTAGTACTGAATCAGTTCATACTCATTTTGTACGAATAGGTAAGATTCATACCCTAAACATCGGCAGTTTTGCCTGGTCATCGGAGCGGTCCTGCTCCCTGCCATATGGTACTGGCTCGCGGCCCGCCTCGTCGCTGTGGCCTACCTCGCCTTCGCTGCAGCCCCGTGCAGGGAAGGTCACCACGGACGGCGACTTAGATGGCTCATCGCTGGGAGCCTGGGACAGATGGAGATTTCGGAGAAAAAGGGAAGGTTTGGGAGGATGACCAGGAGAAGAGGAGACGAGGACGTCAATTTGTCAACGGTTCTATGGAAAAAATCATGTTGTAGCATATACTCGGGGCTGGTAGAGTAATTTATGGCAGAGTAATTTCCTTTTCCTTTATTTTTGATCTGATTTCCTTATACTATTTAGATAACAAATGTGATTACGTGGCTACAAGGAAAGAGTTAATGGGGCAGGGAAGGAAGGTTGTCGGACTATCGGGTCGGGTTCGGGTATACCCGCGGGTAAAGAATCATGCCAATGCCCTACCCAGGATTAATCGGGTCGGGTTCGGGCGCTGCCCATGGGCACAAAATCATGCCCATACCCTGCCCATTCGGGTCGGGTACCCACGGGTACCCATGCCCATGGGTAAAATTGTCATCCTTAGTCTGTCAAAGTCCATACTTCGTTTTCATACATGGATCCTATCTCAGATTTCATGTCTTCAAGCCATTTGTTAGAACCCGGGCCCGCCATCGCTTCTTCATAGTTCGAAGGTTCACCGTTGTCTAACAACATGATTTCTAGGACAGGGTTGCCGTACCACTCTGGTGCGGAATGTGTCCTCGTGGACTTACGAAGTTCAGTAGCAACTTGATCTGAAGGTTCATAATCATCATTATTAACTTCCTCTCTAGTCGGTGTAGGCACCACAGAAACATCTTTCTGAGCTGCGCTACTTTTCGGTTCAAGAGGCAGTACCTCATCAAGTTCTATTTTCCTCCCACTTACTTCTTTCGAGAGAAACACTTTCTCTAGAAAGGATCCATTCTTGGCAACAAAGATCTTGCCTTCGGATCTGAGGTAGAAGGTATACCCGATAGTTTCCTTAGGGTATCCTATGAAGACACATTTTTCCGACTTGGGTTCGAGCTTTTCAGGTTGAAGTTTCTTGACATAAGCATCGCATCCCCAAACTTTCAGAAATGACAGCTTATGTTTCTTTCCAAACCATAATTCATACAGTGTCATCTCAACGGATTTTGACGGAGCCCTATTTAAAATGAATGCGACAGTCTCTAAAGCATAACCCCAAAATGATAGCGGTAGATCGATAAGAGACATCATAGATCACACCATATCCAATAGAGTGCGATTACAACGTTCAGACACACCATTTCGCTGATGTGTTCCAGGTGGCGTGAGTTATGAAACAATTCCACATTTCCTTAAGTGCGTGCCAAACTTGTGACTCAAGTATTCTCCTCCATGATGTGATCGTAAGAACTTTATTTTCCTGTCACGTTGATTCTCTACCTCACTCTGAAATTCCTTGAACTTTTCAAAGGTCTCAGACTTGTGTTTCATTAAGTAGACATACCCATATCTACTTAAGTCATCAGTGAGGGTGAGAACATAACGATAGCCACCGCGAGCCTCAACGCTCATTGGATCGCACACATCAATATGTATGATTTCCAATAAGTTGGTTGCTCGCTCCATTGTTTCGGAGAACAGAGTCTTGGTCATTTTGCTCATGATGCATGGTTCGCACGTGTCAAATGATTCATAATCAAGAGACTCCAAAAGTCCATCTGCATGGAGTTTCTTCATGTGTTTGACACCAATGTGACCAAGGCGGCAGTGCCACAAGTATGTGGGACTATCATTATCAACCTTACATCTTTTAGCATTCACACTATGAATATGTGTAACATCACATTCGAGATTAAACAAAAATAAACCATTGACCAGCGGGGCATGACCATAAAACATATCTCTCATATAAATGGAACAACCATTATTCTCGGATTTAAATGAGTAGCCATCTCGCATTAAACGAGATCCAGATACAATGTTCATGCTCAAAGCTGGTACTAAATAACAATTATTGAGGTTTAAAACTAATCCCGTAGGTAGATGTAGAGGGAGCTTGCCGACGGCGATCACATCGACCTTGGAACCATTCTCGACACGCATCGTCACCTCGTCCTTCGCCAGTCTTGGCTTATTCCACAACTCCTGTTTTGAGTTACAAATATGAGCGACCGCACTAGTATCAAATACCCAGGAGCTACTACGAGCGCTGGTAAGGTACACATCAATAACATGTATATCACATATACCTTTGGCGTTGCCGGCCTTCTTATCCGCTAAGTACTTGGGGCAGTTCCGCTTCTAGTGACCATTTCCCTTACAATAAAAGCACTGAGTCTCGGGCTTGGGTCCATTCTTTGGCTTGTTCCCGGCAACTGATTTACTGGGCGCGGCAACTCCCTTGCCGTCCTTCTTAAAATTCTTCTTACCCTTGCCTTTCTTGAAACTAGTGGTTTTATTCACCACCAACACTTGATGTTCCTTTTTGATTTCCACCTTCATTGATTTCAGCATTGAATATAACTCAGGAATGGACTTCTCCATCCCTTACATATTGTAGTTCATCACAAAGCTCTTGTAGCTAGGTGGAAGCGACTGGAGGATCCTGTCAATGACCGAGTCATCTGGAAGATTAACTCCCACCTGAGACAAGCGGTTGTGCAACCCAGACATTTTGAGTATATGCTCGCTGACAGAACTGTTTTCCTCCATCTTACAACTGTAGAACTTGTCAGAGACTTCATATCTCTCGACCCAAACATGAGCTTGGAAAACCATTTCCAGCTCTTGGAACATCTCATATGCTCTGTGCTGCTTGACTCTACTACACAACCTTCTTCTTGTAGACATTGTTGGGCCTCCAAGTGCAGAGGTTTGTAGGACAGTAGCAAATTTCCCTCAAGTGGATGACCTAAGGTTTATCAATCCGTAGGAGGCGTAGGATGAAGATGGTCTCTCTCAAGCAACCTTGCAACCAAATAACAAAGAGTCTCTTGTGTCCCCAACACACCCAATATAGTGGTAAATTGTATAGGTGCACTAGTTCGGCGAAGGGATGGTGATACAAGTGGTATATGGATGGTAGATAAAGGTTTTTGTAATCTGAAAATATAAAAACAGCAAGGTAACTAATGATAAAAGTGAGCGTGAACGGTATTGCAATGCGCTGAAACAAGGCCTAGGGTTCATACTTTCACTAGTGCAAGTTCTCTCAACAATAATAACATAATTAGATTATATAAATTTCCATCAACATGCAACAAAGAGTCACACCAAAGTCACTAATAGTGGAGAACAAATGAAGAGATTATGGTAGGGTACGAAACCACCTCAAAGTTATCCTTTCTGATCTATCTATTCAAGAGTCCGTAGTAAAATAACATGAAGCTATTCTTTCCGTTCAATCTATCATAGAGTTCGTACTAGAATAACACCTTAAGACACAAATCAACCAAAACCCTAATGTCACCTAGATACTCCAATGTCACCTCAAGTATCCGCGGGTATGATTATAGGATATGCATCACACAATCTCAGATTCATATATTCAAACCAACACAAACTACTTCAAAGAGTGCCCAAAAGTTTCTACCAGAGAGTCAAGACAAAAACGTGTGCCAACCCCTATGCATAGGTTCATGGGCGGAACCCGCAAGTTGATCACCAAAACATACATCAAGTGAATTAATAGAATAACCCATTGTCACCACGGTTATCCCACGCAAGACATACATCAAGTGTTCTCAAATCCTTAAATACTCAATCCGATAAGATAACTTCAAAGGGAAAACTCAATCCATTACAAGAGAGTAGAGGGGGAGAAACATCATAAGATCCAACTATAATAGCAAAGCTCGCGATACATCAAGATCGTACCACCTCAAGAACACGAGAGAGAGAGAGAGAGAGATCAAACACATAGCTACTGGTACATACCCTCAGCCCCGAGGGAGATCTACTCCCTCCTCGTCATGGAGAGCGCCGGGATGATGAAGATGGCCACCGGAGAGGGATTCCCCCCTCCGACAGGGTGCCGGAACGGGTCTAGATTGGTTTTCGGTGGCTACGGAGGCTTCTGGCAGCGGAACTCCCGATCTATTCTGCTCCCCGAAGTTTTTAGGGTATATGGGTATATATGGGAGGAAGAAGTGCGTCGGTGGACCTCCGGGCTATCGACGAGGCAGGGGGCGCGCCCCCCACCCTCGTGGGCAGCCCGGGACTCTCCTGGTCCATCTTCGATATTCCGTGGGCTTCTTCTGGTCCAAAAATAAGTTTCGTGAAGTTTTAGGTCAATTGGACTCCGTTTGATTTTCCTTTTCTACAATACTCTAAAACAAGGAAAAACATAAACTGACACCGGGCTCTGGGTTAATAGGTTAGTCCCAAAAATAATATAAAAGTGTCTAATAAAGCCCATAAACATCCAAAACAGATAATATAATAGCATGGAACAATAAAAAAATTATAGATACGTTGGAGACGTATCAACATCCTCAAGCTTAATTCCTGCTCGTCCTCGAGTAGGTAAATGATCAAAACAGAATTTTTAATGTGGAATGCTACCTAACATATTCATCATGTATTTCTCTTTACTGTAGCAAGAATATTCGGATCCATAAGATTCAAGACAAAAGTTTAATATTGACATAAAAATAATAATACTTCAAGCATACTAACTAAGCAATCATGTCTTCTCAAAATAACATGGCCAAAGGAAGTTCATCCCTACAAAATCATGCAGTTTGGTCATGCTCCATTTTCGTCACACAAGAATGCTCTCATCATGCACAACCCCGATGACAAGCCAATCAATTGTTTCATACTTTAGTAATCTCAAACTTTTTTCAACTTTCACGCAATACATGAGCGTGAGCCATGGATATAGCACTATGGGTGGAATAGAATATAATGAGGGGGTTATGTGGAGAAGAAAAAAATGAGAAAGTCTCACATCGATGCGGCTAATCAATGGGCTAGGGAGATGCCCATTAATTGATGGCAATGTAAGGAGTAGGGATTGCCATGCAACGGATGCACTAGAGCTATAAATGTATGAAAGCTCAACAAAAGGAACTAAGTGGGTGTGCATCCAACTTGCTTGCTCACAAAGACCTAGGGCATTTGAGGAAGCCCATTGTTGGAATATACAAGCCAAGTTCTATAATGAAAAATTCCCACTAGTATATGAAAGTGACAAAACAATAGACTCTCTATCATGAAGATCATGGTGCTACTTTGAAGCACAAGTGTGGAAAAAAGGATAGTAGCATTGTCCCTTTTGTATTTTTTTATTTGGACTTTCCCCTTTTTTTATTTGGCCTTTTTTGGCCTTTTTTGGGACAATGCTCTATTGATGATGATCATCACACTTCTATTTATTTACAACTCAAAGATTACAACTCGATACTAGAACAAGATATGACTCTATATGATTGCCTCCGGCGGTGTACCGGGATTGCGATGAATCAAGAGTGACATGTATGAAAGATTATGAACGGTGGCTTTGCCACAAATATGATGTCAACTACATGATCATGCAAAGCAATATGACAATGATGATGCGTGTCATAATAAATGGAACGGTGGAAAGTTGCATGGCAATATATCTCGGAATGGCTATGGAAAGGCCATAATAGGTAGGTATGGTGGCTGTTTTGAGGAAGATATAAGGAGGTTTATGTGTGAAAGAGCGCATCCTATCACGGGGTTTGGATGCACCGGCGAAGTTTGCACCAACTCTCAATGTGAGAAAGGGCAATGCACGGTACCGAAGAGGCTAGCAATGATGGAAGGGTAAGAGTGCGTATAATCCATGGACTCAACATTAGTCATAAAGAACTCACGTACTTATTGCAAAAATCTACAAGTAATCAAAAACCAAGCATTACGTGCATGCTCCTAGGGGGATAGATTGGTAGGAAAAGACCATCGCTCGTCCCCGACCGCCACTCATAAGGAAGACAATCAAATAACACCTCATATTTCAAATATGTTACACAATGTTTACCATACGTGCATGCTGCGGGACTTGCAAACTTCAACAGAAGTATTCCTCGAATTCACAACTACTCAACTAGCACAACTTTGATATCACTATATCCATATCTCAAAACAATCATCAAGTATCAAACTTCTCTTAGTATTCAATGCACTCTATATGAAAGTTTTTATTATATCCATCTTGGATGCCCATCATATTAGGACTAGTTTCATAACCAAAGCAAACTACCATGCTGCTCTAAAGGACTCTCAAAATAATAAAAGTGAAGTATGAGAGATCAATTATTTCTATAAAATAAAACCACCACCGTGCTCTAAAAGGATATAAGTGAAGCACTAGAGCAACGATAAACTACTCCGAAAGATATAAGTGAAGATCAATGAGTAGTTGAATAATTATGCAACTATGTGAAGACTCTCTAACATTTAAGAATTTAAGATCTTGATAATTTATTCAAACAGCAAGCAAAACAAAATAAAATAAATTGACGCTCCAAGCTATACGCATATCATGTGGTGAATAAAAATATAGCTCCAAGTAAAGTTACCGATGAACGAAGACGAAAGAGGGGATGCCTTCCAGGGCATCCCCAAGCTTAGGCTTTTGGTTGTCCTTGAATATTAACTTGGGGTGCCTTGGGAATCCCCAAGCTTAGGCTCTTGCCACTCTTTATTCCATAGTCCATCGAATCTTTACCCAAAACTTGAAAACTTCACAACACAAAACTTAAACTAGAAATCTCATGAGCTCCATTAGCGAAAGAAAACAAAACACCACTTCAAGGTACTGTAATGAACTCATTCTTTATTTATATTGGTGTTAAACCTACTGTATTCAAACTTCTCTATGGTTTATAAACTATTTTACTAGCCATAGATTCATCAAAATAAGCAAACAACACACGAAAAACAGAATCTGTCAAAAACAGAACAGTCTGGAGTAATCTGTAACTGACGCAAACTTCTGGAACCCCAAAAAATCAGAACTAAATTTCTGAACGTGAGGAATTTATCTATTAATCGTCTTCAAAAAGAATTAACTAAATAGCACTATCCAATAAAAAATGGCAGCAAATCTCGTGAGTGCTAAAGTTTCTGTTTTTTACAGCATGATCGCAAAGACTTTCCCCAAGTCTTCCCAAAGGTTCTACTTGGCACAAACACTAATTAAGACATAAAACTACATCTAAAGATAGGATATATGAATTATTTATTACTAAACAGGAACAAAAATACAATTGGGTTGCCTCCCAACAAGCGCTATCGTTTAACGCCCCTAGCTAGGCATGATTTCAATGATGCTCACATAAAAGATAAGAATTGTGACATAAAGAGAGCATCTTGAAGAATATGACTAGCAAATTTAAGTCTAACCCACTTCCTATGCATAGGTATTTTGTGAGCAAACAACTTATGGGAACAATAATCAACTAGCATAGGAAGGCAAAACAAGCATAACTTCAAAACTTTAAGCACATAGAGAGGAAACTTGATATTATTGCAATTCCTACAAGCATATATTTCTCCCTCATAATAATTTTCAGTAGCATCATTAATAAATTCAAAAATATAACCATCACATAAAGCATTCTTTTCATGATGTACAAGCATAGAATTTTATTACTCTCCACATAAGAAAATTTCTTCTCATGAATAGTAGTGGGAGCAAACTTAACAAAATAACTACCATGTGAGGTATAATCCAATTGAAAATTAAAATCATGATGACAAGTTTCATGGATATCATTATTCTTAATAGCATACAAGTCATCACAATAATCAGCATAGATAGCAGCTTTGTTCTCATAATCCATTGGAACCTCTTCCGGAATAGTGGATTCATCACAAAATAAAGTCATGACCTCTCCAAATCCACTTTCATCAATATAATCATCATAAATAGGAGGCATTCTTTCATCATAATAAATTTGCTCATCAAAACTTTGGGGACAAAAAATATCATCTTGATCATAGCTTCCCCAAGCTTGTGGCTTTGCATATCATTAGCATCATGGATATTCAAGGAATTCATGCTAACAACATTGCAATCATGCTCATCATTCAAATATTTAGTGCCAAACATTTTAATGCATTCTTCTTCTAACACTTTAGCACAAATTTCCTTTCAATCATACTCACGAAAGATATTAAAAAGATGAAGCGTATGAGGCAAACTTAATTCCATTTTTTGTAATTTTCTTTTATAAACTAAACTAGTGATAAAACAAGAAACTAAAATACTCGGTTGCAAGATCTAAAGATATACCTTCAAGCACTCGCCTCCCCGGCAACGGCGCCAGAAAAGAGCTTGATGTCTACTACACAACCTTCTTCTTGTAGACGTTGTTGGGCCTCCAAGTGCAAAGGTTTGTAGGACAGTAGAAAATTTCCCTCAAGTGGATGGCCTAAGGTTTATCAATCCGTAGGAGGCATAGGATGAAGATGGTCTCTCTCAAGCAACCCTGCAACCAAATAACAAAGAGTCTCTTGTGTCCCCAACACACCCAATATAGTGGTAAATTGTATAGGTGCACTAGTTCGGCGAAGAGATGGTGATACAAGTGGTATATGGATGGTAGATAAAGGTTTTTGTAATATGAAAATATAAAAACAGCAAGGTAACTAATGATAAAAGTGAGCATAAACGGTGTTGCAATGCGCTGAAACAAGGCCTAGGGTTCATACTTTCACTAGTGCAAGTTCTCTCAACAATAATAACATAATTAGATCATATAAATTTCCCTCAACATGCAACAAAGAGTCACACCAAAGTCACTAATAGCGGAGAACAAACAAAGAGATTATGGTAGGGTATGAAACCACCTCAAAGTTATCCTTTCTGATCTATCTATTCAAGAGTCCATAGTAAAATAACATGAAGCTATTCTTTCCGTTCAATCTATCATAGAGTTCGTACTAGAATAACACCTTAAGACACAAATCAACCAAAACCCTAATGTCACCTAGATACTCCAATGTCACCTCAAGTATCCGCGGGTATGATTATATGATATGCATCACACAATCTCAGATTCATCTATTCAAACCAACACAAAGTACTTCAAAGAGTGCCCCAAAGTTTCTACCGGAGAGTCAAGACGAAAACGTGTGCCAACCCCTATGCAAAGGTTCATGGGCGGAACCCGTAAGTTGATCACCAAAACATACATCAAGCGAATCAATAGAATAACCCATTGTCACCACGGTTATCCCACGCAAGACATACATCAAGTGTTCTCAAATCCTTAAAGACTCAATCCGATAAGATAACTTCAAAGGGAAAACTCAATCCATTACAAGAGAGTAGAGGGGAGAAACATCATAAGATCCAACTATAATAGCAAAGCTGGCGATACATCAAGATCGTACTGTAACGCCCCATATGTAACTTGCCATATTTGTATTCCAACTCTTGCCATTTTCGGCACGAAGTTATGATATTTCCTCGTTGTTGGGTTTTGTCTCCGTGTTGCTTTTGTCTTTGTCATGCATCTCATATCATGTCATCATGTGCATCGCATTTGCATACGTGTTCGTCTCATGCATCCGAACATTTTCCCCGTTGCCCGTTTTGCATTCCGGCACTCCTATGTCCTCCGGTGTCCCCTTTTGCCTTTTTTAGTGTGCGGGTGTTAAACGTTCTCGGATTGGACCGAGACTTGCCAAGCGGCCTTGGTTCACTACCGGTAGACCGCCTGTCAAGTTTCGTGCCATTTGGACTTCGTTTGATACTCCAACGGTTAACCGAGGAACCGTAAAGGCCTCATGTGTGTTGCAGCCCAACACCTCTCCAAAGTGGCCCAAAGCCCAGCTAAACCCCCTCCATCATCTCGGTCGTTCAATCACGATTGCGTGGCCAAAAACCGTGCTCCGTTTGGAGTCTCCTAGCTCCTTCTATGTATAAATAGGCATCTCCCCCAAAAATCTCGGATCAATCCACCCCTAACCCTAGCTCCTCTTCCTCCCGCCGCCGCCGGACACGTCCGAGATGGCCGGACGCGTGCGCTCCGCCGCTCGGACCAACCAGGGGCTGCCAAGTGGCACTCCTGTGCCCACTTCGCCGCCGGCCCGCTTGGCCTGTCGTGGGCCCTTGAGGGCCCGGTCGCCACCCTGTCGCCCGACTGCTCCGCCCCGCCATCGTCGGTCGCCGCACGCGCCATCCCCGACCTCTTTTCTCCATGCCGCCCGGAGCGCCCCGGCCGCGCCACCCGCTGCCGTCGTCTCCAGCGACCTCACGGGCCCCCCTCACCAGCTCCGGCTACCGCCACCGCTTCCTCTTCGGCGAGAAGCTCCGGCGTGCTCGAGCTCCTCCACGGTTCGCGTGTAGATCTAGATCCACCACTACAGTAACCCTAGAGGTTGACCCGTTTTCTGCCTAAGTCCCCAGTATTTTTAGCTAACTTCCTCGCATCATAACTTTGCATCTGTGGCTCCGTTTTGGGTGTGTAGCATATCAAATTGTTCGTCTGGATGTGCACTTCATTTCATTCCATTGCACCATGTTCATTTGAGTTTATCTTGATGTCCTAAATGCTGTTGCAAGAGTGCTATGTAATGTTAGGTCCTGATTCTTAACAGATTATGGACATTTGTCATTTTTGCCATGTTTAATGTGTGCCTCCTATGATCTTGAGCCCTACATGTGTTTTGTTGTATGCCATGCCATCTTTATAGGGGTGTATGTGATACATCTCCAATGTATCTATAATTTTGGATTGCTCCATGCTATATTATCTACTGTTTTGGGCAATATTGGGCTTTATTTTCCACTTTTATATTACTTTTGGGACTAACCTATTAACCGGAGGCCCAACCCAGATTTGCTGTTTTATGCCTATTTCAGTGTTTTGAAGAAAAGGAATATCAGACGGAGTTGAAACGGAATGAAATCAACTGGAGAAGTTATTTTTGGAAGGAAACACACCTGATGGACTTGGACCCCACGTCAGAAGATACGGGAGCTGCCCACAAGGGTGGGGGCGCCCCCTTAGGGCGCGCCCCCTGCCTCGTGGGGCCCCCGTGGCTCCCCTGACGTGCTTCTTCTGCCTATATAACTCCACATACCCTAAAACTTCCAGAACGCAGATTAAATCGGGAGTTCCGCCGCCAGAAGCCTCCGTAGCCACCGAAAACCAATCTAGACCCGTTCTGGCACCCTGCCGGAGAGGGCAATCCCTCTCTGGTGGCCATCTTCATCATCTCGGTGCTCTCCATGATGAGGAGGGAGTAGTTCTCCCTCGGGGCTAAGGGCATGTACCAGTAGCTATGTGTTTGATGTCTCTCTCTCGTGTTCTTGATTTGGCACGATCTTGATGTATCGCGAGCTTTGCTATTATAGTTGGATCTTATGTTTCTCCTCCCCCTCTTCTCTCTTGTAATGAATTGAGTTTTCCCTTTGAAGTAGTCTTATCGGATTGAGTCTTTAAAGACTTGAGAACACTTGATGTATGTCTTGCCGTGGATATCTGTAGTGATAATGGGATACCACGTGCCACTTGATGTATGTTAAGGTGATCAACTTGCGGGTTTCGTGACATTGGGAACCTATGCATATGGATTGGCACACATTTTCGTCGTGATTCTTCGGTAGAACTTTGGGGCACTCTTTGAGGTCCTTTGTGTTGGTTGAATAGATGAATCTGAGATTGTGTGACGCATATCGTATAATCATACCCACGGATACTTGAGGTGACCTTGGAGTATCTAGGTGACATTAGGGTTTTGGTTGATTTGTGTCTTAAGGTGTTATTCTAGTACAAACTCCATGGCTGTTTGTGACACTTATAGGAATAGCCCAACGGATTGATTGGAAAGAATAACTTTGAGGTGGTTTTGTACCCTACCATAATCTCTTTGTTCGTTCTCTGCTATTAGTGACTTTGGAGTGACTATTTGTTGCATGTTGAGGGACAGTTATGTGATCCAATTATGTTAGTATTGTTGAGGGAACTTACACTAGCGAAAGTATGAACCCTAGGCCTTGTTTCCACACATTGCAATACCGTTTACGCTCACTTTTATCACTTGCTACCTTGCTGTTTTTATTATTTCAGATTACAAAAACTATTATCTACTATCCATATTGCACTTGTATCACCATCTCTTCGCCGAACTAGTGCACCTATACAATTTACCATTGTATTGGGTGTGTTGGGGACACAAGAGACTCTTTGTTATTTGGTTGCAGGGTTGCTTGAGAGAGACCATCTTCATCCTACGCCTCCTATGGATTGATAAACCTTAGGTCATCCACTTGAGGGAAATTTGCTACTGTCCTACAAACCTCTGCACTTGGAGGCCCAACAACGTCTACAAGAAGAAGGTTGTGTAGTAGACATCAAGCTCTTTTCTGGCGCCGTTGCCGGGGAGGTGAGTGCTTGAAGGTATATCTTTAGATCTTGCAATTGAGTCTTTTAGTTTCTTGTTTCTATCACTAGTTTAGTTTATAAAAGAAAACTAAAAAAATGGAATTGAGTTTGTCTCATACGCTTCACCTTTTTAATATCTTTCGTGAGTATGATGGAAAGGATAATTGTGCTCAAGTGCTAGAAGAAGAAATCTATAAAATGTTTGGCACTAAATATTTGAATGATGAGCATGATTGCAATGTTTTTAGTATGAATTCTTTGAATATCCATGACACTAATGATGATTGCACTAGTTATGATGAAAATTCCTCCTATAAACATGTCATTTTTTGTGGAGTGCATTGGGTTTGCAAGGACACACCAAATAGAGAAGATAGATATTGCAAGAGGCATAAGCATTTAGAAACTAAATGGTTGCAAGAAAGGCTAGAAGTTAGTGCTGAAAATTTAAGATATCTTAGTCGTACTTGTGAACTTTGCAACGAACATGGTCATTTAAATATCAAATGCAAATTGTTTCATGATCGAATCGTGTCCAAAAATTGTGATGACTTAATTTCCCTTGCACATTATAATGAACTTAGTTTGCTTTTGGGTTATGAAGAAATGAAACGTCAAACTAGGCATATTCCAGAATATAACCTTGAGAAATTCCTCGATATTGATCTAGAAGAAATTTATATGTATTGTGCGGTGAATTGCATTGAAAATCCTTATATTGCCAACTACATAAAGAAAAGAAAACAAATAGAAGATGAAGAGAATGCTAATGAAAGGGAAGAGACTTCCCAATATTCTCCTATTATTTCTTATGATGAATCAGGTAACGAAGAGGAGCCCTCTATTCAACCAATCTCATTAATAAGGAGCTCCAAAAAGAGGATTGAACCCACACGTGATGTGGTGAAGAAGAAGAAAAGAAAAAGGAAGAGAGGTAAAAAGGTATCTCTCCCAAATAAAGTTGCTCCTATTATTGCTGTGCCTCATGAAAATGATACACTTGATGATGATCTCATTATGCATATTGCTTGTTGTGATGATTATGATTGGGAAGATAATGACACTTCTTATGATCTTGAAAATCTTTTTGGCACTTGCTTGGAAGAATATTATAATTGCTATACTATTGGTGCTATCTATACTATTAATGATGAGAGTGATTATGCTTATGATATGAAAAGGCCCAAGCTTGGGGAAGCTATGTTTGATGAGGATGACATATTTGAGAATATATTTGCTGCAATTAATGTTTGTCCCAAGCTTGGGGATGCTATGTCTAATAATGATGATATTTTTAGCCTCTCAAGTTTTGATATGCAAATTTATAATGATAATAACATGCCTACTACTTATGATAATTATTGTGATGATACATATGCTATAGAAAGTAGTGAGGATTATATTTATAAAACTTGTCATGATTATGGTTACCCCTTTTCTGAACATTACTCTTTTAATGTGGAAATAATTTATAATATTCAAGTCTCTTATGATACTCCCACTATTCCGAATGAGAAGAATTTTACTTATGTGGAGAGTAATAAATTTTCTATGCTTGTAGATCATGAAAAGAATGCTTTAGGTGCTGGTTATATTGTTGAATTTATTCATGATGCTACTGAAAATTATTATGAGGGAGGAATATATGCTTGTAGGAATTGCAATAATATCAAGTTTCCTCTCTATGTGCTTAAAATCTTGAAGTTATGCTTGTTTTGCCCTCCTATGCTAGTTGATTATTGTTCCCATAAGTTGTTTTCTCACAAAATCCCTATGCATAGGAAGTGGGTTAGACTTAAATGTGCTAGTCATATTCTTCATGATGCTCTCTTTATGTTCCAATTCTTATCCTTTATGTGAGCATCATTGAAATCATCATGCCTAGCTAGGGGCGTTAAACGATAGCGCTTGTTGGGAGGCAACCCAACTTTATTTTTATTCCTTGCTTTTTGTTCCTGTTTAGTAATAAATAATTCATCTAGCCTCTGTTTAGATGTTGTTTTATGTGTTTAATTAGTGTTTGTGCCAAGTAGAACCTTTGGGAAGACTTGGGGAAAGTCTTGTTGATCATGCTGTAAAAAATAGAAACTTTAGCGCTCACGAGAATTGCTGCCATTTTTATTTGGAGAGTGATATTTAGTTAATTCTTTTTGCAGATGATTAATAGATAAATTTCTCAGGTCCAGAAATTTATTTGAGAATTTTATGAGTTCCAGAAGTATACGTTTGATCCAGATTGCTACAGACTGTTCTGTTTTTGACAGATTCTGTTTTTCGTGTGTTGTTTGCTTATTTTGATGAATCTATGGCTAGTAAAATAGTTTATAAACCATAGAGAAGTTTTAATACAGTAGGTTTAACACCAATATAAATAAAGAATTAGTTCATTACATTACCTTGAAGTGGTGATTTATTTTCTTATACTAACGGAGATTACGAGTTTTCTGTTAAGTTTTGTGTTGTGAAGTTTTCAAGTTTTGGGTAAGGATTCGATGGACTATGGAATAAGGAGTGGTAAGAGCCTAATATTGGGGATTCCCATGGCACCCAAAGGTAATATTCAAGGACAACCAAGAGCCTAAGCTTGGGGATGCCCCGGAAGGCATCCCCTCTTTTGTCTTCGTTCATCGGTAACTTTACTTGGAGCTATATTTTTATTTACCACATGATATGTGTTTTGCTTGGAGCGTCAATTTATTTTGTTAGGATTTGCTTTCTGTTATTTAGAACAATGTTTTGCATCTTTTATTTCAATAAAAATGGCATTGATAGCCTTTACTATGCCTATGTTACAAGTATACATGTTGCTGTTTGAAAACAGAAAGTTTGCCGCTGTTGCAATAATTCCCTAGAAAAGTAAGAATGTGATAAAATGTTGAAACTTTTTGCATATTAAGCTCTGATAAATTTACTACAGTGGGAATCTTTCATAATTTTTGGAGTTAGGGAAGTATGGATGTTGTAGCATTCTTTACAGACTATCCTGTTTAGGCAGATTGTTGTCATGTTTGCATTGTTTGCATATGTTTGCTTCTTTAATGATTCTATTTGAGGATAGGACTATTAAATATGCAGAGACATTTAGTATGCAATGTTGAATAATAATTTTAGTGATTTGCTACAGTAGAGTATGATAAGGTTTAGGCAATGGTTTATACTAACTTATCTCATGAGTCCTTGTTGAGTTTTGTGTGGATGAAGCTTTTGAGATTTAGGGAGACCGTGATATGAGAGGAATTAAGGAGACACAAAAGCTCAAGCTAGGGGATTCCCAAGGCATCACAAGATAATATTTCAATAAGTCTCAAGCATCTAAGCTTGGGGATGCCCCGGTTGGCATCCCACCTTTCTTCTTCAATAATTATCGATTAGTATCGGTTGATCCTAAGTTTTTACTTCTTCACATGATGTTTGCTATTCTTAGATGTCATTTTATTTTGCTTTGCTTGCTGTTGGAATAAAGTACCAAGATCTGAAATTATTAAATGTTAGAGAGTCTTCACATAGTTGCATAATTATTCGACTACTCATTGATCTTCACTTATATCTTTCAGAGTAGTTTGTCATTTGCTCTAGTGCTTCACTTATATCTTTTAGAGCATGGTGGTAGTTTTATTTTGAAGAAATAGATGAACTCTCATGCTTCACTTACATTATTTTGAGAGTCTTAAATAGCATGGTAATTTGCTTAAAATCCTAATATGCTAGGTATTCAAGAATAATAAAATTCTCTTATGAGTGTGTTGAATACTATGAGAAGTTTGATACTTGATAATTGTTTTGAGATATGGAGTGTTGGGGAACGTAGTAATTTCAAAAATTTCCATCGTCACCGGCATGACACCATGATCTCTATCATCTTGATCTATACCAATGTGTCATCACATGGTCGTCTCTCCAACTATTGCTCTTGCGACTATTGCTATCGCATAGCGATAAAGTAAAGCAATTATTTGGCGCTTGCATCTTATGCAATAAAGAGACAACCATAAGGCTTCTGCCAGTTGCCGATAACTTCAACAAAACATGATCATCTTATACAACAACTTATATCTCATCACGTCTTGACCATATCACATCACAACATGCCCTGCAAAAACAAGTTAGACGTCCTCTACTTTGTTGTTGCAAGTTTTACGTGGCTGCTACGGGCATAGCAAGAACCATTCTTACCTACGCATCAAAACCACAACGATAGTTTGTCAAGTTGGTGATGTTTTAACCTTCGCAAGGACCGGGCGTATCCACACTCGGTTCAACTAAAGTTGGAGAAACTGACACCCGCTAGTCACCTGTGTGCATAGCACGGCGGTAAAAACCAGTCTCGTGTAAGCGTACGCGTAATGTCGGTCCGGGCCGTTTCATCCAACAATACCGCCGAACCAAAGTATAACATGCTGGTAAGCAGTATGACTTATATCGCCCACAACGCACTTGTGTTCTACTCGTGCATATGACATATACGCATAAAACCTGGCTCGGATGCCACTGTTGGGGAACGTAGTAATTTCAAAAATTTCCTAGGCACATGCAAGATCATGGTGATGCATAGCAACGAGAGGGGAGAGTGTTGTCCACCTACCCTCGTAGACCGAAAGCAGAAGCGTTATAACAACGCGGTTGATGTGGTTGTATGTCTTCACGGCCCGACCGATCAAGCACCAAAACTACGGCACCTCCGAGTTCTAGCACACATTCAGCTCGATGACGATCCCTGGACTCCGATCCAACAGAATGTCAGGGAAGAGTTACGTCAGCACGACGGCGTGGTGACGATCTTGATGTTCTACCGTCGCAGGGCTTCGCCTAAGCAGCGCTACAATATTATCGAGGATTATGGTGGAGGGGGGCACCGCATACGGCTAAGAGATAAATGATCAATTGTTGTGTCTCTGGGGTGCCTCCTGCCCACGTATATAAAGGAGCAAGGGGGGGAGGCGGCCGGCCTAGGAGGAGGGCGCACCAAGGGGGGAGTCCTACTCCCACCGGGAGTAGGACTCCTCCTTCCCTTGTTGGAGTAGGAGAGAAGGAAAGAGGGGGAGAGGAACAAGGAAAAATGGGCTGCACCCCTTGTCCAATTCAAACCAGAGGGGGGGCGCGCGCCTCCTTCCTTTTGGCCTCTCTCCTCTATTCCCGTATGGCCCAATAAGTCCCATATACTCCCCGGCGAATTCCCGTAACTCTCCGGTACTCCGAAAAATACCCGAATCACTCGGAACCTTTCCGATGTCCGAATATAGTCGTCCGATATATTGATCTTTACGTCTCGACCATTTCGAGACTCCTCGTCATGTTCCCGATCTCATCTAGGACTCCGAACTCCTTCGGTACATCAAAACTCATAAACTCATAATATAACTGTCATCGAAACCTTAAGCGTGCGGACCCTACGGGTTCGAGAACAATGTAGACATGACTGAGACACATCTCCGGTCAATAACCAATAGCGGAACCTGGATGCTCATATTGGCTCCCACATATTCTACGAAGATCTTTATCGGTTAAACCGCATAACAACATACGTTGTTCCCTTTGCCATCGGTATGTTACTTGCCCGAGATTCGATCATTGGTATCTCAATACCTAGTTCAATCTCGTTACCGGAAGTCTCTTTACTCGTTCCGTAATACATCATCCCGCAACTACTCATTAGTTGCAATGCTTGCAAGGCTTATAGTGATGTGCATTGCCGAGTGGGCCTAGAGATACCTCTCCGACAATCGGAGTGACAAATCCTAATCTCAAAATACGCCAACCCAACAAGTACCTTCGGAGACACCTATAGAGCACCTTTTATAATCACCCAGTTACGTTGTGACGTTTGGTAGCACACAAAGTGTTCCTCCGGTAAATGGGAGTTGCATAATCTCATAGTCATGGGAACATGTATAAGTCATGAAGAAAGCAATAGCAACAAACTAAACGATCAAGTGCTAAGCTAACGGAATGGGTCAAGTCAATCACATCATTCTCCTAATGATGTGATCCCGTTAATCAAATGACAACTCATGTCTATGGCTAGGAAACTTAACCATCTTTGATTCAATGAGCTAGTCAAGTAGAGGCATACTAGTGACATACTGTTTGTCTATGTATTCACACATGTATTATGTTTCCGGTTAATACAATTCTAGCATGAATAATAAACATTTATCATGACATAAGGAAATAAATAATAACTTTATTATTGCCTCTAGGGCATATTTCCTTCAGTCTCCCACTTGCATTAGAGTCAATAATCTAGTTCACATCGCCATGTGATTTAATACCAATAGTTCACATCACCATGTGATTAACACCCATAGTTCACATCGACATGTGACCAACACCCACAGGGTTTACTAGAGTCAATAATCTAGTTCACATCGCTATGTGATTAACACCCAAAGAGTACTAAGGTGTGATCATGTTTTGCTTGTGAGAGAAGTTTAGCCAATTTTGCAAATTTCTATGTCAACAATGCTCTGCACAGAGCTACTCTAGCTAATTGCTCCCACTTTTAATATGTATCCAGATTGAGATTTAGAGTCATCTGGATTAGTGTCAAAATTTGCATCGACGTAACCCTTTACGACGAACCTTTTGTCACTTCCATAATCGAGAAACATATCCTTATTCCACTAAGGATAATTTTGACCAATGTCCAGTGATCTACTCCTAGATCACTATTGTACTCCTTTGCCAAACTCAGGGCAGGGTATACAATAGGTCTGGTACACAGCATGACATAATTTATAGAACCTATGGCTGAGGCATAGGGAATGACTTTCATTCTCTCTCTATCTTCTGCCGTGGTCGGGTTTTGAGTCTTACTCAACTTCACACCTTGTAACACAGGCAAGAACTCCTTCTTTGACTGTTCCATTTTGAACTACTTCAAAATCTTGTCAAGGTATGTACTCATTGAAAAACTTATCAAGCGTCTTGATCTATCTCTATAGATCTTGATGCTCAATATGTAAGCAGCTTCACCGAGGTCTTTCTTTGAAAAACTCCTTTCAAACATTCCTTTATGCTTTGCAGAATAATTCTGCATTATCTCTGATCAACAATATGTCATTCACATATACTTATCAGAAATGCTGTAGTGCTCCCACTCACTTTCTTGTAAATACAGGCTTCACCGCAAGTCTGTATAAAACTATATGCTTTGATCAACTTATCAAAGCGTATATTCCAACTCCGAGATGTTTGCACCAGTCCATAGATGGATTGCTGGAGCTTGCATATTTTGTTAGTACCTTTAGGATTGACAAAACCTTCTGGTTGCATCATATACAACTCTTCTTTAATAAATCCATTAAGGAATGCAGTTTTGTTTATCCATTTGCCAGATTTCATAAAATGTGGCAATTGCTAACATGATTCGGACAGACTTAAGCATAGATACGAGTGAGAAACTCTCATCGTAGTCAACACCTTGAACTTGTCAAAAACCTTTTTGCGACAATTCTAGCTTTGTAGATAGTAACACTACTATCAGCGTTCGTCTTCCTCTTGAAGATCCATTTATTTTCTATGGCTTGCCGATCAACAGGCAAGTCAACCAAAGTCCACACTTTGTTCTCATACAGGGATCCCATCTCAGATTTTATGGCGTCAAGCCATTTCGCAGAATCTGGGCTCATCATCGCTTCCTCATAGTTCGTAGGCTCGTCATGGTCAAGTAACATGACCTCCAGAACAGGATTACCATACCACTCTGGTGTGTATTTCACTCTGGTTTACCTACGAAGTTCGGTAGTAACTTGATCTGAAGTTACATGATCATCATCATTAGCTTCCTCGCTAATTGGTGTAGTAGTCACAGGAACAGATTTCTGTGATGAACTACTTTCCAATAAGGGAGCAGGTACAGTTACCTCATCAAGTTCTACTTTCCTCCCACTCACTTCTTTCGAGAGAAACTCCTTCTCTAGAAAGGATCCATTCTCAGCAATGAATAACTTGCCTTCAGATCTGTGATAGAAGGTGTACCCAACATTTTCTTTTGAGTATCCTATGAAGACGCACTTCTTTGATTTGGGTTTGAGCTTATCAGGTTGAAACTTTTTCACATAAGCATTCCAACCTCAAACTTTAAGAAACGACAGCTTAGGTTTCTTGCCAAACCATAGTTCATACGGTGTCGTCTCAACGGATTTAGATGGTGCCCTATTTAATGTGAATGTAGTTGTCTCTAATGCATAACCCCAAAACGATAGCGGTAAATCAGTAAGAGACGTCATAGATCGCACCATATCTAATAAAGTACGGTTACAGCGTTCAGACACACCATTACACTATGGTGTTCCAGGTGGCGTGAGTAGTGAAACTACATCACATTGTTTTAATTGAAGACCAAACTCGTAACTCAAATATTTGTCTGTACGATCAAATCGTAGAAACTTATTTTCTTGTCACGATGATTTTGCACTTCACTCTGAAGTTTTTGAACTTTTCAAATGTTTCAGACTTATGTTTCATCAAGCAGATATACCCATATCTGCTCAAATCATCTGTGAAGGTCAGAAAATAACGATACCCGCCGCGAGCCTCAACATTCATCGGACTGCATACATCAGTATGTATTATTTCCAATAAGTCAGTTGCTTGCTCCATTATTCCGGAGAACGGAGTCTTAGTCATCTTGCCCATGAGGCACGGTTCGCAAGCATCAACTGATTCATAATCAAGTGATTCCAAAAGCCCATCAGCACGGATTTTCTTCATGCGCTTTACACCAATATGACCTAAACGGAAGTGCCACAAATAAGTTGCACTATCATTATTAACTTTGCATCTTTTGGCTTCAATATTATGAGAATGTGTATCACCACAATCGAGATCCAACAAACCATTTTCATTAGGTGTATGACCATAGAAGGTTTTATTCATGTAAACAGAACAACAATTTATTCTCTTACTTAAATGAATAACCGTATTGCAATAAACATGATCAAATCATATTCATGCTCAACGCAAACACCAAATAACACTTATTTAGGTTCAACACTAACCCCGAAAGTATAGGGAGTGTGCGATGATAATCATATCAATCTTGGAACCACTTCCAACACGCATCGTCACTTCACCCTTAACTAGTCTCTGTTCATTCTGCAACTCCCGTTTCGAGTTACTACTCTTAGCAACTGAACCAGTATCAAATACCGGGGGGTTGCTACGAACACTAGTAAAATACACATCAATAATCCATATATCAAATATACCTTTGTTCACTTTGCCATCCTTCTTATCCGCCAAATACTTGGGGCAGTTCCGCTTCCAGTGACCAGTCCCTTTGCAGTAGAAGCACTTAGTCTCAGGCTTAGGACCAGACTTGGGCTTCTTCACTTGAGCAGCAACTTGCTTGCCGTTCTTCTTGAAGTTCCCCTTCTTCTCTTTGCCCTTTTCTTGAAACTAGTGGTCTTGTCTACCATCAACACTTGATGCTTTTCTTGATTTCTATCTTCGTCGATTTCAGCATCATGAAGAGCTTGGGAATTGTTTCCGTCATCCCTTGCATATTATAGTTCATCACGAAGTTCTACTAACTTGGTGATGGTGACTAGAGAATTCTGTCAATCACTATTTTATCTGGAAGATTAACTCCCACTTGATTCAAGCGATTGTAGTACCCCAGACAATCTGAGCACATGCTCACTGCTTGAGCTATTCTCCTCCATCTTTTAGCTATAGAACTTGTTGGGGACTTCATATCTCTCAACTCGGGTATTTGCTTGAAATATTAACTTCAACTCCTGGAACATCTCATATGGTCCATGACGTTCAAAACGTCCTTGAAGTCCCGATTTTAAGCCGTTTAAGCATGGTGCACTAAACTATCAAGTAGTCATCATATTGAGCTAGCCAAATGTTCATAACATCTGCATCTGATCCTGCAATAGGTTTATCACCTAGCGGTGCATCAAGGACATAATCCTTCTGTGCAGCAATGAGGATAAATTTCAGATCACGGATCCAATCCGCATCATTGCTACTAACATCTTTCAACTTAGTTTTCTCTAGGAACATATAGAAATTAAACGGGGAGTAACATCGCGAGTTATTGATCTACAACATAGATATGCTAATACTACCAGGACTAAGTTCATGATAAATTAAAGTTCAATTAATCATATTACTTAAGAACTCCCACTTAGATAGACATCCCTCTAATCATCTAAGTGATCACGTGATCCAAATCAACTAAACCATAACCGATCATCACGTGAAATGGAGTAGCTTTCAATGGTGAACATCAATATGTTGATCATATCTACTATATGATTCACACTCAACCTTTCGGTCTCAGTGTTCCGAGGCCATATCTGCATATGCTAGGCTCGTCAAGTTTAACCAGAGTATTCTGCGTGTGCAAAACTGACTTGCACCCGTTGTAGATGGACGTAGAGCTTATCACACCCGATCATCACGTGGTGTCTGGGCACGATGAACTTTGGCAATGGTGCATACTCAGGGAGAACACTTTTATCTTGAAATTTAGTGAGAGATCATCTTATAATGCTACCGCCGAACTAAGCAAAATAAGATGTATAAAAGACAAACATCACATGCAATCAAAATATGTGACATGATATGGCCACCATCATCTTGTGCCTTTGATCTCCATCTCCAAAGCATCGTCATAATTTCCATCATCACCGGCATGACACCATGATCTCCATCATCTTGATCTATATCAATGTGTCGTCACATGGTCGTCTCGCCAACTATTGCTCTTGCGACTATTGCTATCGCATAGCGATAAAGTAAAGCAATTATTTGGCGCTTGCATCTTATGCAATAAAGAGACAACCATAAGGCTTCTGCCAGTTGCCGATAACTTCAACAAAACATGATCATCTTATACAACAACTTATATCTCATCACGTCTTGACCATATCACATCACAACATGCCCTGCAAAAACAAGTTAGACGTCCTCTACTTTGTTGTTGCAAGTTTTACGTGGCCGCTACGGGCTTAGCAAGAACCGTTCTTACCTACGCATCAAAACCACAACGATAGTTTGTCAAGTTGGTGCTGCTTTAACCTTCGCAAGGACCGGGCGTAGCCACACTCGGTTCAACTAAAGTTGGAGAAACTGACACCCGCTAGTCACCTGTGTGCATAGCACGGCGGTAAAACCAGTCTCGCGTAAGCGTACGCATAATGTCGGCCCGGGCCGCTTCATCCAACAATACCGCCGAACCAAAGTATGACATGCTGGTAAGCAGTATGACTTATATCGCCCACAACTCACTTGTGTTCTACTCGTGCATATGGTATCTACGCATAAAACCTGGCTCGGATGCCACTGTTGGGGAACGTAGTAATTTCAAAAATTTCCTACGCACATGCAAGATCATGGTGATGCATAGCAACAAGAGGGGAGAGTGTTGTCCACGTACCCTCGTAGACCGAAAGCGGAAGCGTTATAACAATGTGGTTGATGTAGTCGTACGTCTTCACGGCCCGACCGATCAAGCACCGAAACTACGGCACCTCCGAGTTCTAGCACATGTTCAGCTCGATGAAGATCCCCGGACTCCGATCCAGCAGAATGTCAGGGAAGAGTTCCGTCAGCACGACGGCATGGTGACGATCTTGATGTTCTACCGTCGCAGGGCTTCGCCTAAGCACCGCAACAATATTATCGAGGATTATGGTGGAGGGGGGCACCGCACACGGCTAAGAGATCAATGATCAATTGTTGTGTCTCTGGGGTGCCCCCCTGCCCCCGTATATAAAGGAGCAAGGGGCGAGGCGGCCGGCCTAGGAGGAGGGCGCGCCAAGGGGGGAGTCCTACTCCCACCGGGAGTAGGACTCCCCCTTCCCTTGTTGGAGTAGGAGAGAAGGAAAGAGGAGGAGAGGAACAAGGAAAAAGGGGTTGCACCCCTTGTCCAATTCAGACCAGAGGGGGCGGGGCACGCGCCTCCTTCCTTTTGGCCTCTCTCCTCTATTCCCGTATGGCCCAATAAGGCCCATATACTCCCCGACGAATTCCCGTAACTCTCCGGTACTCCGAAAAATACCCGAATCACTCGGAACCTTTCCGATATCCGAATATAGTCGTCCAATATATCGATCTTTACGTCTCGACCATTTCGAGACTCCTCGTCATGTCCCCGATCTCATCCGGGACTCCGAACTCCTTCTGTACATCAAAACTCATAAGCTCATAATATAACTGTCATCGAAACCTTAAGCGTGCGGACCCTACGGGTTCGAGAACAATGTAGACATGACCGAGACACGTCTCCGGTCAATAACCAATAGCGGAACCGAGATGCTCATATTGGCTCCCACATATTCTACGAAGATCTTTATCGGTCAAACCGCATAACAACATACGTTGTTCCCTTTGCCATCGGTATGTTACTTGCCCGAGATTCGATCGTTGGTATCTCAATACCTAGTTCAATCTCGTTACCGGCAAGTCTCTTTACTCGTTCCGTAATACATCATCCCGCAACTACTCATTAGTTGCAATGCTTGCAAGGCTTATAGTGATGTGCATTGCCGAGTGGGCCCAGAGATACCTCTCCGACAATCGGAGTGACAACTCCTAATCTCGAAATACGCCAACCCAACAAGTACCTTCAGAGACACCTGTAGAGCGCCTTTATAATCACCCAGTTACGTTGTGACATTTGGTATCACACAAAGTGTTCCTCCGGTAAACGGGAGTTGCATAATCTCATAGTCATAGGAACATGTATAAGTCATGAAGAAAGCAATAGCAACAAACTAAACAATCAAGTGCTAAGCTAACAGAATGGGTCAAGTCAATCACATCATTCTCCTAATGATGTGATCCCGTTAATCAAATGACAACTCATGTCTATGACTAGGAAACTTAACCATCTTTGATTCAACGAGCTAGTCAAGTAGAGGCATACTAGTGACATATTGTTTGTCTATGTATTCACACATGTATTATGTTTCCGGTTAATACAATTCTAGCATGAATAATAACCATTTATCATGATATAAGGAAATAAATAATAACTTTATTATTGCCTGTAGGGCATATTTCCTTCAGTCTCCCACTTGCACTAGAGTCAATAATCTAGTTCACATCGCCATGTGATTTAATACCAATAGTTCACATCACCATGTGATTAACACCCATAGTTCACATCGACATGTGACCAACACCCAAAGGGTTTACTAGAGTCAATAATCTAGTTCACATCGCTATGTGATTAACACCCAAAGAGTACTAAGATGTGATCATGTTTTGCTTGTGAGAGAAGTTTAGCCAATTTTGCAAATTTCTATGTCAACAATGCTCTGCACAGAGCTACTCTAGCTAATTGCTCCCACTTTTAATATGTATCCAGATTGAGATTTAGAGTCATCTAGATCAGTGTCAAAATTTTCATCGATGTAACCCTTTACGACGAACCTTTTGTCACTTCCATAATCGAGAAACATATCCTTATTCCACTAAGGATAATTTTGACCAATGTCCAGTGATCTACTCCTAGATCACTATTGTACTCCTTTGCCAAACTCAGGGCAGGGTATACAATAGGTCTGGTACACACCCACTAGTTTCTTTTGTTGAGCTTTCATACATTTATAGCTCTAGTGCATCTGTTGCATGGCAATCCCTACTCACTCACATTGATATCTATTGATGGGCATCTCCATGGCCCGTTGATACGCCTAGTTGATGTGAGACTATCTTATCCCTTTTTGTCTTCTCCACAACCACCATTCTATTCCACCTATAGTGCTATGTGCATGGCTCACGCTCATGTATTGCGTGAAGATTGAAAAAGTTTGGGAACATCAAAAGTATGAAACAATTGCTTGGCTTCTTATCGGGGTTGTGCATGATTTAAATATTTTGTGTGGTGAAGATGGAGCATAGCCAGACTATATGATTTTGTAGGGATAGCTTTCTTTGGCCATGTTATTTTGAGAAGACATGATTGCTTTGTTAGTATGCTTGAAGTATTATTATTTCTATGGCAATATGAACTTTTGTCTTGAATCTTATGGATCTGAATATTCATATCACAATTAAGAAAAATTACATTGAAATTGTGCCAACTAGCATTCCACATCAAAAATTATCTTTTTATCATTTACCTACTTGAGGACAAGCAGGAATTAAGCTTGGGGATGCTTGATACGTCTCCGCGTATCTATAATTTTTTATTGCTCCATGCTATATTATCTACTGTTTTGGGCAATATTGGGCTTTATTTTCCACTTTTATATTACTTTTGGGACTAACCTATTAACTGGAGGCCCAGCCTAGATTTGCTGTTTTATGCCTATTTCAGTGTTTTGAAGAAAAGGAATATCAGACGGAGTCGAAACGGAACGAAATCAACTGGAGAAGTTATTTTTGGAAGGAAACACACCTGATGGACTTGGACCCCACGTCAGAAGATACGGGAGCTTCCCATAAGGGTGGGGGCGCCCCCCTAGGGCGCGCCCCCTGCCTCGTGGGGCCCACGTGGCTCCCCTGACGTGCTTCTTCTGCCTATATAACTCCACGTGCCCTAAAACTTCTAGAATGCAGATTAGATCGGGAGTTCCGCCGCCAGAAGCCTCTGTAGCCACCGAAAACCTATCTAGACCCGTTCTAGCACCCTGCCGGAGGGGGCAATTCCTCTCTGGTGGCCATCTTCATCATCCCGATGCTCTCCATGACGAGGAGGGAGTAGTTCTCCCTCGGGGCTGAGGGTATGTACCAGTAGCTATGTGTTTGATCTCTCTCTCTCTCTCGTGTTCTTGATTTGGCACGATCTTGATGTATCGCGAGCTTTCCTATTATAGTTTGATCTTATGTTTCTCCTCCCCCTCTTCTCTCTTGTAATGAATTGAGTTTTCTCTTTGAAATAATCTTATCGGATTGAGTCTTTAAAGACTTGAGAACACTTGATGTATGTCTTGCCGTGGATATCTGTGGTGACAATGGGATACCACGTGCCACTTGATGTATGTTAAGGTGATCAACTTGCGGGTTTCGTGACATTGGGAACTTATGCATAGGGGTTGGCACACATTTTCGTCGTGATTCTCCGGTAGAACTTTGGGGAACTCTTTGAGGTCCTTTGTGTTGGTTGAATAGATGAATCTGAGATTGTGCGACGCATATCGTATAATCATACCCACGGATACTTGAGGTGACATTGGAGTATCTAGGTGACATTAGGGTTTTGGTTGATTTGTGTCTTAAGGTGTTATTCTAGTACGAACTCCAGGGCTGTTTGTGACACTTGTAGGAATAGCCGATTGATTGGAAAGAATAACTTTGAGGTGGTTTCGTACCCTACCATAATCTCTTCGTTCATTCTCCGCTATTAGTGACTTTGGAGTGACTCTTTGTTGCATGTTGAGGGATAGTTATGTGATCCAATTATGTTAGTATTGTTGAGGGAACTTACACTAGCGAAAGTATGAACCCTAGGCCTTGTTTCCACACATTGCAATACCGTTTACGCTCACTTTTATCACTTGCTACCTTGCTGTTTTTATAATTTCAGATTACAAAAACTATTATCTACTATCCATATTGCACCTGTATCACCATCTCTTCGCCGAACTAGTGCACCTATACAATTTACCATTGTATTGGGTGTGCTGGGGACACAAGAGACTCTTTGTTATTTGGTTGCAGGGTTGCTTGAGAGAGACCATCTTCATCCTACGCCTCCTACGGATTGATAAACCTTAGGTCATCCACTTGAGGGAAATTTGCTACTGTCCTACAAACCTCTGCACTTGGAGGCCCAACAACGTCTACAAGAAGAAGGTTGTGTAGTAGACATCAATATGCCATGTATTTTTGTGATCAATGTGGTGACTAGCACAAGCATGCAAAGTAGCTCTCGTGATGTTGCTGATTTTAGGGACTTAGAATTCTTCTAAGTCATTTCCGTGTTGATATTTTTATGCCATGTATTCTTGTTGCTACAGAGTGATCCAATGCCTCTTTTGAGCATGTTCAGTAAGGATGATTTTGAGATATTGTTATGATCTATCCATCCATGCCTTTGTTTGCAATTATGGAGTGCCCTAGCATGACTCAATCTTGCTCTACTTTTGCTATAAAATGTTCCTGGCGGATTGTTTACGTGTTAATCAATTTTGCCGAGGTTGTTGTAGTTGATCCATGCATGCTATGAGAGTGTTCTTGCCATGGTTAGCTTATTTATCATGTCTACTTGCTGGGTGTATGCTTAGTTTGTCATGCAATGCCTTGTGGTGAGTGCATCGAGCTCGCAAACATGCCTACGTAACTCTATTTCTGCAATGTCCAGTTTTCTGCTAAGTCTGAATCTGTTAACGAAACTTGTTATGTTCACATGGTTGCCATTGTATTTTCCGATCCCTTTTGGCTTATGGTCAGTAAGGGACTTTTGTTATATGCTTTGAGTAGTATCATGTCATGCCTTGCTTTGCCATGATATGTTCCTGTAGCATGTTGTTTTCTTGCTCTAAACATTGTTTCCTGATGTTAATTCCTGACATGCTGGTTATTTCACTAAGTCTGTGAACCTGTTATCTTTTGCACTTTTGCCATGCTTGTTTGAACCTGCTATTGTGTGAATTAGCCGTAGCTCAGTGTTCATCTTTTGTCAAGCATCTTGAGTGGATCACTGCCATGTGTTTTTCTGCTATGTTAGAGTGCAGTAGCTTATTTTTCTTTATGCATTTAGATGGCCTCGTGCTGTTAATCACAGCTTTGTGTCATTATTGTTTTGCTTGCCATTTGCAAACCGTGCATCCGATTTCGGTGATCTTTATATCCATTTCGACCGAAATCAACTCATCTTTCCAGTGGCACTCTTGGTTTTCCAAGTTGAGGCCTGATTCAATCTTTCTTTTCTGAAGCACGCATATGCATTGCATATCACATCCCGCATACCATGCCATGTTTTGCATCATGTTGCTTGCGCATTGCATCGTGGTTGATTATGTCTCCCTTTGCTTGTGTTCTTGATTTGGGTAGAGTCGGGAGACGAGTACGTGATTGAGGAACCCGTTGAGTACGCTTACGAGGATCAAGCTTACGTCAACTCAGAGAACTTTGCAGGCAAGATGACCATACCCTCGAAATCACTTCTATCTTTGCTTGCTAGATGCTCGCTCTATTGCTATGCCTATGATATGATACCTACCACATGCTTTATCATGCCTCCCTTATTGCCATGTCAAACCTCTAACCCACCTTGTCCTAGCAAACCATTGTTTGGCTATGTTACCGCTTTGCTCAGCCCCTCTTATAGCGTTGTTAGTTGCAGGTGAAGATTGGAGTTTGTTCCTTGTTAGAACATGTTTATTGTTGGGATATCATTATTATATCTTGTCTACTTTAATGCATCTATACACTTGGTAAAGGGTGGAAGGCTCGGCCTTATGCCTGGTGTTTTTTTCCACTCTTACCGCCCTAGTTTCCGTCATACCGGTATTATGTTCCTTGATTTTGCGTTCCTTACATGGTTGGGTTATAATGGGAACCCCTTGGCAGTTCGCCTTGAATAAAACTCCTCCAGCAGGTCCCAACCTTGGTTTTACCATTTGCCACCTAGCCTTTTTCCCTTGGGTTCTGCGGACTCAAGGGTCATCTTTATTTTAAACCCCCGGGCCAGTGCTCCTCTGAGTGTTGGTCCAACTTGTCAGCCGCCGGTGGCCACCAGGGGCAATTCTGGGCTGGCCTACCGGAAGTTTAGACAATCTAGTGTGCCCTGAGAACGAGATATGTGCAGCTCCTATTGGGATTTGTCGGCACATTCGGGTGGCTTTGCTGGTTTAGTTTTACCATTGTCGAGATGTCTTGTAACTGGGATTCCGAGTCTGATCGGGCCGTCCTGGGAGAAGGAATATCCTTCGTTGACCATGAGAGCTTGTGATGGGCTAAGTTGGGACACCCCTGCAGGGATTTGAACTTTCGAAAGCCATGCCCGCGGTTATGGGCAGATGGGAATTTGTTAATGTCCGGTTGTAGAAAACTTGAAACTTAACTTAATTAAAATGAATCAACAGCGTGTGTAGCCGTGATGGTCTCTTTTCGGCGAAGTCCGGGAAGAGAACACTGTCTCGTGTTATGCTTGAACGTAAGTAGTCTATGATCACTTATTGATCATAGATTCTCGAACGTGCTTTGCATTCTCTTCTCGCTCTCATTTGCGTATGTTAGCCACCATATATGCTAGTGCTTGCTGCAGCTCCACCTCATACCTTTTCCCTACCTATAAGCTTAAATAGTCTTGATCGCGAGGGTGTGAGATTGCTGAGTCCCTGTGACTCACAGATTACTTCCCAAAACCAGATGCAGGTGCTGATGATACCGTTCCAGGAGATACGACTGAGCTGAAGTGGGAGTTCGATGAGGACTCAGGACGATACTACGTTTCCTTTCCAGACGATTAGTAATGGAGCCCAGTTGGGATGATCGGGGATCTTATGCATTTGGGGTTGTCTTTATTTTGGCTCCGTAGTCGGACCTTGATTGTATCTGGATGATTGTAATGCTATATTTATGTATTGTTTGAAGTGGCGATTGTAAGCCAACTATGTACCTCTTTTCTTATTCAGTACATGGGATGTGTAAAGATTACCCCTCTTGCGACATTGCCTACAATGCGGTTATGCCTCTAAGTCGTGCTCCTACAGGTGGGAGATATAGCCGCATCGTGGGTGTTATACGTACCACCTCAAGAACACGAGAGAGAGAGAGAGAGAGAGAGAGAGAGAGATCAAACACATAGCTACTGGTACATACCCTCAGCCCCGAGGGAGAACTACTCCCTCCTCGTCATGGAGAGCGCTGGGATGATGAAGATGGCCACCGGAGAGGGATTCCCCTCGGTGGACCTCCGGGCTGTCCACGAGGCAGGGGCGCGCCCTGATACGTCTCCGTCGTATCTACTTTTCCAAACACTTTTGCCCTTATTTTGGACTCCAACTTGCATGATTTGAATAGAACTAACCCGGACTGACGCTGTTTTTAGCAGAATTACCATGGTGTTATTTATGTGCAGAAACAAACGTTCTCGGAATGACCTGAAACTTCACGGAGCAACTTTTTGGAAAATATAAAAAATACCTGCAAAAGATGAAGGCCAGGGGGCCCACCACCTCTCCATGAGGGTGGGGGGCGCGCCCCCTACCTCGTGGGCCCCCTGGTGCCTCTCTGACTCCAACTCCAACTCTATATATTGTGTTTTGGGGAGAAAAAAATTAGAGAGAAGAATTCATCGCGTTTTACGATGATACAGAGCTGCCGCCAAGCCCTAAAACCTCTCAGGAGGGTTGATCTGGAGTCCGCTCGGGGCTCCGGAGAGGGGAATCCGTCGCCATCGTCATCATCAACCATCCTCCATCACCAATTTCATGATGCTCACCGCCGTGCATGAGTAATTCCATCATAGGCTTGCTAGACGGTGATGGGTTGGATGGGATCTATCATGTAATCGAGTTAGTTTTGTTAGGGTTTGATCCCTAGTATCCACTATGTTCCGAGATTGATGTTGCTATGACTTTGCTATGCTTAATGCTTGTCACTAGGGCCCGAGTGCCATGATTTCAGATCTGAACCTATTATGTTTTCATCAATATATGAGTGTTCTTGATCCTATCTTGCAAGTCTATAGTCACCTATTCTGTGTTATGATCCGTTAACCCCGAAGTGACAATAATCGAGATACTTACGGGTGATGACCGTAGTTTGAGGAGTTCATGTATTCACTATGTGTTAATGCTTTGTTCCGGTACTCTATTAAAAGGAGGCCTTAATATCCCTTAGTTTCCGTAAGGACCCCGCTGCCACGGGAGGGTAGGACAAAAGATGTCATGCAAGTTCTTTTCCATAAGCACGTATGACTATGTTCGGAATACATGCCTACATTATATCAATGAACTGGAGCTAGTTCTGTGTCACCCTAGGTTATGACTGTTACATGATGAACCACATCCAGCATAATTCTCCATCACCAATCCATTGCCTACGAGCTTTCCATATATTGTTCTTCGCTTATTTACTTTCCCATTGCTATTGCTATCATCACTACAAAATACCAAAAACATTACTTTTACTACTATTACCTTTTGTTACCGTTATCACTACTATCACATTACCTTGATACTAAATACTTTGTTGCAGATATTAAGTTTCCAGGTGTGGTTGAATTGACAAGTCAGCTGCTAATACTTGAGAGTATTCTTTGGCTCCCCTTGTGTCAAATCAATAAATTTGGGTTGAATACTTTACCCTCGAAAACTGTTGCGATCCCCTATACTTGTGGGTTATCAAGACTATTTTCTGGCGCTGTTGCCGGGGAGCATAGCTCTATTCTTTGACTCACTTGGGATTTATATCTGCTTATCATTATGAAGAACTTGAAAGATCCAAGAACCAAGATTTATCCCTCAACTACAAGGGGAGGTAAGGAACTGCCATCTAGCTCTGCACTTGATTCACCTTCTGTTTTGAGTAAGCTTGCGACACCTACACCTGCTTCTGCTATTCGTTCTGATATGCCGCATGTTATTGATGATGCCACTTCTGCTATGCATGATACTTATGATGAAACTACTTCTATGCTTGATACTACTGTGCCACTTGGTAAATTTCTTGATGAGCAACTTGCTAGGGCTAGAGAGATTGAAAATATTGAATCTGATAATACTGATGAAAGTGATGATGAAGAATCACTTGTTATTCCTGAGGGTTATGTCTTTGATCAAGAAGCTTCTTTAGCTATTTTAGCTTGCAAAGATAGAAACGAACTTAAGAGGTTATTAGCTAAATGGAATAAGCAATCTCTAAATGCTAGAATGAAACCTGACCCTGCTTTTGCTACTTCACCTATCTGTGTTACTGATAAGGATTATGAATTCTCTGTTGATCCTGATATAATTACTTTGGTTGAGTCTGATCCTTTTCATGGCTATGAATCTGAAACTGTTGTGGCACATCTTACTAAATTAAATGATATAGCTACCCTGTTTACTAAAGATGAGAGAACTCGCTACTTTTATATCCTTAAAATATTTCCGTTCTCATTAAAGGGTGATGCTAAGATATGGTTTAATTCTCTTGATCCTGGTTGTGTGCGTAGTCCCCAGGATATGATTTATTACTTCTCTACTAAATATTTCCTGCTTATAAGAAACAAGCTGCTTTGAGGGATATATATAATTTTGTGCAAATTGAAGAAGAGAGTCTCCCACAAGCTTGGGGGAGGCTTCTCCAATTACTTAATGCTTTGCCTGATCATCCTCTTAAGAAAAATGAAATACTTGATATCTTTTATAATGGACTAACCGATGCCTCTAGAGATTACCTGGATAGTTGTGCTGGTTCTGTTTTCAAGGAAAGAACACCGGATGAAGCTGAAATTCTATTGAATAATATGTTGACAAATGAAAATAATTGGACACCTCCGGAGCCAATTCCTAAGCCTATTCCTAAACCAACTCCGAAGAAGAGGGGTATTCTATTTCCCAGTCCTGAAGATATGCAGGAGGCAAAGAAATCTATGAAGGAAAAAGGTGTTAAAGCTGAAGATGTTAAGAATTTACCTCCTATTGAAGAAATACATGGTCCTAATTTACCGCTTGTTGAAGAAACATATGATCTTGATCCATCACCTATTGAAGAAACTCATGGTCTTGATAACCCGACACAGGTAGTAAAGGTAAATTCTCTCTATAGATATGATAAAGCTGAAATCCCATTTACTAAGTTTGCTAGCCCATGCTTAGATGAGTTTGATAAGTTTATGGCTAAGCAAGAAGACTTTAATGCTTATTTTGGTAGACAATTGAAATACAATTCAAATATGCTTGAACACTTGGGTGATTATATGGCTAATGTCAAAGGTGAACTTAAACTTATTAGTAAACATGCTTCTATGGTTACCACTCAAGTAGAACAAGTACTTAAAGCTCAAAATGATTTTCTCAATGAATTGAATAGTAAGAATAATGATTATGCTGTTAGAGTGGCTACTAGAACTGGTAGAATGACTCAGGAACCTTTGTATCCTGAAGGCCATCCTAAGAGAATTGAGCAATATTCTCAGAGAAATAATATAGATGCACCTAGTCCTTCTAAAAGGAAGAAAAAGAAACTATGTTAAAACTGCTTTATGTGATCTTGGAGCCGGTGTTAGTATTATGCCTCTCTCTTTATATCGTAGACTTGATTTGAATAAGTTGACACCTACTGAAATATCTTTGCAAATGGCTGATAAATCAACTGCTATACCTGTCGGTATTTGTGAGGATGTGCCTGTTGTAGTTGCAAACGTTACTATTTTAACGAACTTTGTTATTCTTGATATTCCCGAGGACGATAGTATGTCTATTATTCTTGGAAGACCCTTTTTGAATACTGCAGGAGCTGTCATTGATTGCACTGAAGGCAATCTCACTTTTCATGTTAATGGTAATGAGCATACGGTACACTTTCCGAGGAAACAACCTCAAGTCCACAGTATCAATTCTATTGGAAAAATTCCATTGATTATATTTGGAGGTTTTGAATTTCCTCTTCCTATTGTCAAGAAGAAACATGATATTCTTATTATTGGGGATGTGCATATCCCCGTTGAAGTAACATAGTGTTATTCGAAATTTCTCCGGTTCCATGTTATTCGGAATGAGTTCTTTAACAAGACTTGATCAACCTTGTTAGTGGATTCCTTTTGATGATCATGAGATGGATGAAACTAGAAAGCACAACCTTCTGTACCCCACTTTTACTTTCTGTTATTTATATTAAATAAAATAAAAATAAATATTTTTCTGTCTGTTATCTAATTATCCATGCAATATAAAAATACCCTGAAAATAAAGGTTCTCCAAATGCCCTGAAATTTAAATATGATTTTTTCTAGAATATTTGAGAATATTTTGCACTGAGAACACATCAGGGGGTCAACCACTTGCCCACAAGGGTGGAGGGCGCGCCCCCCTGCCTCGTGGGCCCACGGTGGCCCTCCTCCACTTATCCTTTCACCCACACACTCCTTCTTCCTCCCCCAAACACGAATATCCAGCTCAAACCCGAGTCCAAGCTCGTTTTGCTGCCATTTTCGATCTCCTTGCTCAAAGCACCTCTCACAAAACTGCTTGGGGAGATTGTTCCTTGGTATGTGACTCCTCCATTAGTCCAATTAGTTTTTGTTCTAGTGCTTTATTCATTGCAAATTTTTGCTGCTTAGGTGACCCTATTCTTGAGCTTGCATGTCAAATTTATATGGTTCCAAGTAGTTTTGATGCATGATATAGGCCCTAGGCACTTGTAGGAGTAGTTGCTATAAATATTATTGAGTTTGGTTTACTTTTATTTTGAAGATACTAAAAATTTCATAATTTTTTAGAAAATGATGAGGAGACTTTTGAGGGGCTCATCGAGCCAAAGCTCGAAGGAAAAGGCACCAAAGCCTAAGTATAATCTGCCTCGCATCGCGGAGGTTCGGGCGTGTGAATGGCCTTCCGATGATTTCTTGAGAGCAGCTGGTATTTATGAAGATTTTCATGAATTGGCTAAGAATGCAGGCTCACCGCTTTCCTCCACGACCAATGCGATCAGTATCTCTTACTCACAAATACCTTTGTGCAAAACTTTCATTTCCATTCTAGGAGCTCACCACCTACGGTGGAGTTTCATTTATATGATGAGCATAAGGAGATGTCACTTTATAATTTTGTCGGGTTTGTTTAGTCCCTTTTGAGGGCAAGACAGAAAAACCACATCGCGATGATGTGGAGGGGTTTATTGATACTATCACTGTAGGGGAAACAAGGAAGGTTTCCGATGCACGAATCACTAGCATACATTTTCCTGTTTTACGTTACTTTGCATTATTTGCTAGTCATTGTTTAATTGGTCGCGGAAACTGTGGAAACCTTAGTATCCCTGACATTATTATTTTGCTCCACAGTTTATACGGTGATAACTCTATTAGTATGGGTGGTATTATTGCCAAACGGTTAAGTCTGAACCGTACCAAGGGCCCCATCTTTGGGGGCATCTATGCTTCACGCCTAGCTGCACATTTTAACATACCTATTAGGCAGTATGAGAAGGAAGAAAAGGCGCTGCCTCGTGTTTATCTAGATTATAAAAGTATGGTGGCACATGATTTTATTGTTAAGAATAGGGAAGGAGAGCTTAAATACCAATTGTTCTTTAATAAACATCATCCTGAGACTATTACCCTGCCTGCTCCTTCTTTGTTTGATTTATCTGTAGGCTAGTACCTTGTTCCGTTAAAGGCTATTCACGCCTATTGGAACCCTGCACCAGCCATGGAGCTAGAGCCAGAACCACAAGTTGATCCTCCACGACAGTCTAATTATCAGTGGGATCCGGAGATGATTGTCAGCCAGTGGCAATCAGAGTCTTCCTCTTCTTCATCTCAGTACGACCCCAACTACTATTATGGATATCTACCAGGCCAGCCATGGCCATAGACCAACTTAGGCCAAAAGCCTAAGCTTGGGGGAGTACGTATTTCCCACCGACATTACATTTATGTTCACACACTCATTGCTAGATGTCGGTACTCATACTTTTTCATTGTATCATCCATGCTAGTTTAATTTCCTTTTTATGCTTTCTTCTTGTGTGTTTAATAAACCTTAAGAAAAACCAAAAAAATTAGTTGTAACTCCTAGCTAGTTTTAATTTCCATGCTTGTAGTAATAATTAAAAAGAAAACCCAAAAATATTTCCTGTTCTTCTTTTACTTGTTGGGAGCTTTCCCGTGTAAATAGTTTTATTTCTTTTCTTTGGGGGTCGATAGGAGAAGACCATAATTAAATTGTTGAAGTGGCTCTTATATGCATACTTGTTGATCTGACAAAAGAGCCCATATTGCCCTGTCTTCTCTTGTTTATTGAATGCTTGCAGATTCCAGCTTAGTCCAATGCACGTGCACTATTATTATTATTCACACTATTTGGTCGTGCAAGTGAAGGGCAATTATGACGATATATGATGGACTGACTAAGATGAGAAAAGCTGGTATGAACTTGATCTCTTTTGTTTTTTAAATATGATTAGTTCATGGTTCTTGATTCAGCCTATTATGAATAAACATATTTGCAATGACAACTAGAGATCATAGTTTCTTATGCCATGCCTGATTAGCTATGAGTTATAATGGTTTACCTTGCGTGCCAACATGCTATTGAAATGGTTATGATGTGGTATGATAGGGTGGTATCCTCCTCTGAATGATTTAAGTGACTTGACTTGGCGCATGTTCACGCATGTAGTTGAAACAAAATCAACATAGCCTTCACGATATTTATGTTCATGGTGGATTATATCCTACTCATGCTTGCATTCGGTGTTGATTAATTTTAATGCATGTTCATGACTGTTGTCGCTCTCTAGCTGGTCGCTTCCCAGTCTTTTGCTAGCCTTCACTTGTACTAAGTGGGAATAATGCTTGTGCATCCAATCCCTTAAACCCCAAAGTTATTCCACATGAGTCCATTATACCTACCTATATACGGTATCTACCTGCCGTTCCAAGTAAATTTGTATGTGCCAAACTCTAAGCCTTCAAATAAATATCCTGTTTTGTATGCTCGAATAGCTCATGTATCAACTAGGGTTGTCTGTATCTTCCATGTTAGGCGGGTTATTCTCAAGAGGACTGGACTCCGCTCCTCACTCACGAGATAAATGGCTGGTCATCGGGATGCCCAGTCCCATGCTTTATGCAAACTAAATCAAAATAATTGCAAACAAAACTCCCCTTGGGGCTCTTGTTAGTTGGAGGCACTCGTTGTTTCAAGCAAGCCATGGATTGATGCTTGTTGGTGGAAGGGAGAGTATAAACTTTACCATTCTGTTTGGGAACCGCCTATAATGTGTGTAGCATGAAAGATATCGCCATCTCTTGGTTGTTATGTTGACAATGAAAGTATACCGCTCAAAATATTATTCACCTTTGTTTCAAAACCGAGCTCTGGCACCTCTACAAATCCCTGCTTCCCTCTACGAAGGGCCTAACTATTTACTTTTATGCCGAGTCATCATCCGCTTATTAAAAAGCACCAGTTGGAGAGCACCGCTGTCATTTGCATTCAGTACTGTTAGTTTACATTGAGTATGACTTGACTGGATCTCTTTTACCATGAATTACAATGTCTAGTCAGTCCTTGGTCTTTAAAGGTGCTCTGCATTTATGTTTTGCGGTCTCAGAAAGGGCTAGTGAGATACCATCTTGTTATATCATATTATGATTGTTTTGAGAAAGTGTTGTCATCCGAGATTTATTATTATTGCTCGCTAGTTGATTATGCTATTGATATGAGTAAACTTGAGACCTAAGCGTTATTGCGAATATGGTTAGTTATAATCTTTGCTGAAAACTTGAATGTCGGCTTTACATATTTACAACAACAAGAGCAAACAGAGTCTGTAAAAGTTTTTCTTTATCACTTTTAGTTTATCAACTGAATTGCTTGAGGACAAGCAAAGGTTTAAGCTTGGGGGAGTTGATAAGTCTCCGTCGTATCTACTTTTCCAAACACTTTTGCCCTTGTTTTGGACTCTAACTTGCATGATTTGAATGGAACTAACTCGGACTGACGTTGTTTTCAGCAGAATTACCATGGTGTTATTTATGTGCAGAAACAAACGTTCTCGGAATGACCTGAAACTTCACGGAGCAACTTTTTGGAAAATATAAAAAATACCTGGAAAAGATGAAGGCCAGGGGGCCACCACCTCTCCACGAGGGTGGGGGCGCGCCTGCCCCCCCAGGGCGCCCCCTACCTCGTGGGCCCCCTGGTGCCTCTCCGACTCCAACTCCAACTCTATATATTGTGTTTCGGGGACAAAAAATCAGAGAGAAGAATTGACACGTTTTACGATACGGAGCCGCCGCCAAGCCCTAAAACCTCTCGGGAGGGCTGATCTGGAGTCCGTTGGGGGCTCCGGAGAGGGGAATCCGTCGCCATCGTCATCATCAACCATCCTCCATCACCAATTTCATGATGCTCACCATCGTGCGTGAGTAATTCCATCGTAGGCTTGCTAGACGATGATGGGTTGGATGGGATCTATCATGTAATCGAGTTAGTTTTGTTAGGGTTTGATCCCTAGTATCCACTATGTTCCGAGATTGATGTTGCTATGACTTTGCTATGCTTAATGCTTGTCACTAGGGCCCGAGTGCCATGATTTCAGATCTGAACCTATTATGTTTTCATCAATATATGAGTGTTCTTGATCCTATCTTGCAAGTCTATAGTCACCTATTCTGTGTTATGATCCGTTAACCCCGAAGTGACAATAATCGGGATACTTACCGGTGATGACCGTAGTTTGAGGAATTCATGTATTCACTATGTGTTAATGCTTTGTTCCGGTACTCTATTAAAAGGAGGCCTTAATATCCCTTAGTTTCCGTAAGGACCCCGCTGCCACGGGAGGGTAGGACAAAAGATGTCATGCAAGTTCTTTTCCATAAGCACGTATGACTATGTTCCAATACATGCCTACATTTTATCAATGAACTGGAGCTAGTTCTGTGTCACCCTAGGTTATGACTATTACATGATGAACCGTATCCGGCATAATTCTCCATCACCGATCCATTGCCTATGAGCTTTCCATATATTGTTCTTCGCTTATTTACTTTTACGTTGCTATTGCTATCATCACTACAAAATACCAAAAACATTACTTTTACTACTATTACCTTTTGTTACCGTTATCACCACTATCACATTACCTTGCTACTAAATACTTTGCTGCAGATATTAATTTTCCAGGTGTGGTTGAATTGACAACTCAGCTGCTAATACTTGAGAGTATTCTTTGGCTCCCCTTGTGTTGAATCAATAAATTTGGGTTGAATACTTTACCCTCGAAAACTGTTGCAATCCCCTATACTTGTGGGTTATCACGCCCAGGGGGGTGGGCGCGCCCCCACCCTCGTGGGCAGCCCGGGACTCCCCTGGTCCATCTTCGATACTCCGTGGGCTTCTTCTGGTCCAAAAATAAGTTCCGTGAAGTTTCAGGTCAATTGGACTCCGTTTGATTTTCCTTTTCTGTGATACTCTAAAATAAGGAAAAAGCAGAAACTGGCACTGGGATCTGGGTTAATAGGTTAGTCCCAAAAATAATATAAAAGTGTCTAATAAAGCCCATAAACATCCAAAATAGATAATCTAATAGCATGGAACAATAAAAATATATAGATACGTTGGAGACGTATCACTGCTCAAAACGCTTTTGGAGCCCCGGTTCTAAGCTGTAAAGCATGCCGCATTGAACCAGGGAGTAATCATCACTACGCGACTGATACGTCTCCGTCGTATCTAACTTTCCAAACACTTTTGCCCTTGTTTTGGACTCTAACTTGTATGATTTGAATGGAACTAACCCGGACTGACGTTGTTTTCAGCAGAATTGCCATGGTGTTGTTTTATGTGCAGAAAACAAAAGTTCTCGGAATGACCTGAAACTCCACGGAATATCCTAGAATAAATAATAAAAAATCCTTGCCAAAGATGAAGACCAGGGGGCCCACACCCTGTCCACGAGGGTGGGGACGCGCCCCTCCCCCCTGGGCGTGCCCCCCTACCTCGTGGGCCCCCTGGTGGCCCTCCGACGCCAACTCCAACTCCATATATTGGCTTTCGAGAAGAAAAAAATCAGAGAGAAAGTTTCATCGCGTTTTATGATACGGAGCCGCCGCCAAGCCCTAATCTCTCTCGGGAGGGCTGATCTGGAGTCCGTTCGGGACTCCGGAGAGGGGGATTCGTCGCCGTCGTCATCATCAACCATCCTCCATCACCAATTTCATGATGCTCACCGCCGTGCGTGAGTAATTGCATCGTAGGCTTGCTGGACGGTGATGGGTTGGATGAGATTTATCATGTAATCGAGTTAGTTTTGTTAGGGTTTGATCCCTAGTATCCACTATGTTCTGAGATTGATGTTGCTATGACTTTGCTATGCCTAATGCTTGTCACTAGGGCCCGAGTGCCATGATTTCAGATCTGAACCTATTATGTTTTCATGAATATATGTGAGTTCTAGATCCTATCTTGCAAGTCTATAGTCACCTACTATGTGTTATGATCCGGCAACCCCGAAGTGACAATAATCGGGACCACTCCCGGTGATGACCATAGTTTGAGGAGTTCATGTATTGACTATGTGTTAATGCTTTGTTCCGCTTCTCTATTAAAAGGAGGCCTTAATATCCCTTAGTTTCCAATAGGACCCCGCTGCCACGGGAGGGTAGGACAAAAGATGTCATGCAAGTTCTTTTCCATAAGCACGTATGACTATTTACGGAATACATGCCTACATTATATTGATGAACTGGAGCTAGTTCTGTGTCACCCTATGTTATGACTGTTACATGATGAACCACATCCGGCATAATTATCCATCATTGATCCGGTGCCTACGAGTTTTCCATATACTGGTTTACGCTTATTTACTTTTCCGTTGCTACTGTTACAATCACTACAAAAATACCAAAAACCTTACTTTTGTTGTCTTTACTTTGTTACTGTTATCACCACTATCATATTAATTTGCTACTAAACACTTTGCTGCAGATACTAAGTTTCCAAGGTGTGGTTGAATTGACAACTCAGCTGCTAATACTTGAGAATATTCTTTGGCTCCCCTTGTGTCGAATCAACAAATTTGGGTTGAATACTCTACCCTCGAAAACTGTTGCGATCCCCTATACTTGTGGGTTATCAAGACCTTTTTCTGGCGCCGTTGCCGGGGAACATAGCTCTATTCTTTGAGTCACTTGGGATTTATATCTGCTGGACACTATGAAGAACTCGAAAGATGCTAAGACAAAAATTTATCCCTCAACTACGAGGGGAGGTAAGGAACTGCCATCTAGCTCTGCACTTGATTCACCTTCTGTTATGAGTAAGCTAGCGACACCTAAACCTACTACTGCTATGAATTCTCATATGTCGCATGTTATTGATGATGCCACTTCTGCTATGCATGATACTTATGATGAAACTACTTCTATGCTTGATACTACTGTGCCACTTGGTGAATTTCTAGATGAGCAAATTTCTAAGTCTAGAGAAAGAGAAATTAGTGAACCTGAACACGATGATGTTAGTGATGATGAACCTATGCCTGTTATTCCTGAGGGTTATCTTTTTAATAATGAATCTTATGAAGCTATTCTTGCTTGTCCGGATAAACCTGAACGTAAGAGGTTACTAATTAAGTGGAGTAAGGAATCTTTTAGAGGTAGGATGAGACCCGACCCTGCTTTTGCTACTTCACCTATATGTGTTCCTGATCAGGATTATTATGATATTACTGTTGATCCAGATATAATTACTTTGGTTGAATCTGATCCTTTTTATGGCTATGAATCTGAAACTATTGTGGCACATCTTCGTAAGTTAGATGAAATAGCTGCCCTGTTTACTAGTAATCTGAGATCACGCCACTTTTATATACTCAAAATATTTCCGTTCTCATTAAAGGGTGATGCTAAGAAATGGTTTAATTCTCTTGATCCTGCCTGTGTGCAAAGTCCCCAGGATATGATTTATTACTTCTCTGCTAAATATTTCCCTGCTCATAAGAAACAAGCTGCTTTGAGGGAAATATACAATTTTGTGCAAATTGAAGAAGAGAGTCTCCCACAAGCTTGGGGGAGGCTTCTCAAGTTACTTAATGCTTTGCCTGATCATCCTCTTAAGAAACCTGAAATATTTGATATCTTTTATAATGGACTAACTGATGCTTCCAGAGATTAACTGGATAGTTGTGCTGGTTCTCTTTTCAGGGAAAGAACACCGGATGACGCTGAAATTTTATTGAATAATATGTTGGCAAATGAAAATAATTGGGCAACGCCTGAGCCAGCTCCTGAGCCAATTACTGAGCCTATTCCTAAACCAACTCCGAAGAAGAGAGGTGTTCTATTTCTCAGTCCCGAAGATATGCAAGAGGCAAAGAAATCTATGAAAGAAAAAGGTATTAAAGCTGAAGATGTTAAGAATTTACCTCCTATTGAAGAAATACATGGTCTTAATTTACCGCCTGTTGAAGAAGTATATGATCTCAATTACTTATTTACTGAAGAACCTCCTGATATCCCGACACAAGTAGTAAAGGTAAATTCTCTCTATAGATATGATAAAGTTGAAGTCCCTCCTACTAAAGTTGCTAGTCAATGCTTGGATGAGTTTGATGACTTTATGTTTAAGCAAGATGACTTTAATGCTTATTTTGGTAGACAATTAAAGCAGAATACCTTTATGATTAAACGCTTGAGTGATTATATGGATAATATTAGAGGTGAACTTAAACTTGTTAGCAAACATGCTTCTATGGTTACCACTCAAGTAGAACAAGTACTTAAAGCTCAGAAAGAAATGCTTGATGAAATGAATAGTAAGAAAAATGATTATGTTGTTAGAGTGGCTACTAGAACTGGTAGAATGACTCAGAAACCTTTGTATCCTGAAGCCCACCCTAAGAGAATCGAGCAAGATTCTCAAAGAAATAATATTGATGCACCTAGTTCTTCTAAAAGGAAGAAAAAGAAAAATGATAGAACTGTGCAAACTTCTAGTGAACCTATTGCTGAACCACCTGATAATCCAAATGATATCTCTATGTCTGATGCTGAAACACAATCTGGTAATGAACATGAACCTAGTGAAAATGTTAATGATGATGTTCATGATGATGCTCAACCTAGTAATGATAATGATGTAGAAGTTGAACCTGCTGTTGATCTTGATAACCCACAATCAAAGAATCAACGTTATGATAAAAGAGACTTCGTTGCTAGGAAACATGGTAAAGAAAGAGAACCATGGGTTCAGAAACCCATGCCTTTTCCTCCGAAACCATCCAAGAAAAAGGATGATGAGGATTTTGAGCGCTTTGCTGAAATGATTAGACCTATCTTTTTGCGTATGCGATTGACTGATGTGCTCAAAACAAATCCTTATGCTAAGTATATGAAGGATATCATTACTAATAAAAGAAAGATACCGGAGGCTGAAATTTCCACCATGCTTGCTAATTACACTTTTAAGGGTGGAATACCAAAGAAACTTGGAGATCCAGGAGTACCTACTATACCATGCTCCATTAAAAGAAATTATGTTAAAACTGCTTTATGTGATCTTGGAGCCGGTGTTAGTGTTATGCCTCTCTCTTTATATCGTAGACTTGACTTGAATAAGTTGACACCTACTGAAATATCTTTGCAAATGGCTGATAAATCAACTGCTATACCTGTCGGTATTTGTGAGGATGTACCTGTTATGGTTGCAAACGTTACTATTTTAACGGACTTTGTTATTCTTGATATTCCCGAGAATGATAGTATGTCTATTATTCTTGGAAGACCTTTCCTTAATACTGCAGGGGCTGTTATTGATTGCAACAAAGGCAATGTCACTTTTCATGTTAATGGTAATGAGCATACGGTGCACTTTCCGAGGAAACAACCTCAAGTTTATAGTGTCAACTCTATTGGAAAAATTCCATCGATTATATTTGGAGGTTTTGAATTTCCTCTTCCTACTGTCAAAAAGAAATATGATATACTTATTGTTGGGGATGTCCATATCCCCGTTGAGGTAACATAGTGTTATTCGAAATTTCTCCGCTTCCATGATTATCGGAATGAGTTTGTTAACAAGACTTGATCAACCTTGTTAGTGGATTCTTTTTTATGAGCATGAGATGGATGAAACTAGAAGCACAACCTTCTGTACCCTCTTTATATTTTCTATTCTTTAGTAGAAATAAAGTAAAATAGTATTTTTCTGTCTGTTTCCTAACTTATCCGTGCAATATAAAAATATCCCGAAAATAAAGTCCTCAGAATGCCATGCCAATTTAATATGATTTTTTCGGGAATATTTAAGGATTTTTAGTGCAAAAATTACCGCGGGGGGAGCTGCCACCTGGTCACGAGGGTGGAGGGCGCGCCCTACCCCCCTAGGCGCGCCCCCCTGCCTCGTGGGCCCACGGTGGACCTCCTCCACTTATTCCTGCACCCATCTTCTTCCTTTGTCTCGCACAAACCCGAAAAACCAACTCAAGCTCGTGTTCTAGCAACTTTTGCTGCGATTTTCGATCTCCTTGCTCAAAGCACCTCTCGCAAAACTGCTTGGGGAGATTGTTCCTTGGTATGTGACTCCTCCATTGGTCCAATTAGTTTTTGTTCTAGTGCTTTATTCATAGCAAATTTGTGCTGCATAGGTGACCATGTTCTTGAGCTTGCATGTCAAATATATATGGTTCCAAGTAGTTCTAATGCTTGATATATGCTCTAGGCACTTGTATGAGTAGTTGCTATCAATCTTATTGAAGTTGGTTCACTTTGTTTGAAGTTACTAAAAATTTCAGATTGTTTCAGAAATAATGAAGAGACTTTTGAGGGGCTCGTCGAGCCGAAGTTCTAAGGAGAAACAAAAGGAAGAAGAACAGAAGCCCAAATTTAATCTGCCTCGTATCACGGAGGTCCGGCCGTGTGAATGGCCTTCCGATGACTTCTTCAGGAGTGCCGGGATTTATGAAGATTTCTATCTATTGATTGAGAACGCCAGCCTCACCAACTTCCTCCGCGACTAACGTCATCAGTATCTCTTACTCACAAATACTTTTGTGCAGAACTTCTACTTTTTTCCTAAGAAATCACCTCCAATAGTAGAGTTCCATTTATATGATGTTGCTAGGGAGATGACATTAGCTGCATTTTGCGAGGTTTGCAAAATACCTTTCGAGGGTTCTTTAGATGAACCACACCGTAATGAAGTGGAAGCTTATATTGACACTATCACTGTGGGAGAAACCAGGAAGGTTTCTGATGCAAGAATTACTAGCATACATTTCCCTGTTTTACGCTACTTTGCCTTATTTGCTAGTCGTTGCTTGATTGGTCGCGGGAACTGTGGGAACCTTAGTATTCCTGATATTATTATTTTGCTCCATGGTTTATACCGCAATAACTCTGTTAGTATGGGTGGAATTGTTGCTAGACGGTTGAGTATGAACCGTACTAAGGGCCCCATCTTTGGAGGCATTTATGCTTCACGCCTAGATGAACATTTTGAAATACCTATTAGGCATGAGGAGAAAGAAGAAACAGCGTTGCCCCATGCTTATTTAGATTATAAGAGTATGGTAGCGCATGATTTTCTTGTTAAGAATCGCGAAAGGGCGCTTAAATATAAATTGTACTTTGATAAACATCACCCTGAGACTATTACTTTGCCTGCTCCCTCTTTGTTTAACTTGTTTGCAGGTACTTACATTGTTCCGTGGGCGGCTGTTCAAGCCTATCAGAATCCTGCACCAGCCTCGAAACCGGAGCCTCCACGAATGTCTGTTTATTCTTGGGATCCTGATGCGGTTGCCAGCCAGTGGCAGTCAGAGTCCTCTTCATCACATTATGATCCCAACTATTCTTCATCGCAGTATGACCCCAGCTTCACCTACGGATATCAGCCAGGTTATCCCTGGCAATAGACCAACTTAGGCCAAAAGCCTAAGCTTGGGGGAGTACGTATTTCCCACCGACATTACATTCATGTTCACACACACTCATTGCTAGATGTCGGTGCTCATACTCTTTCATTGTAATATCCATGTTAGTTTAAATTTATTTTTCTAGCTTTCTTCTTGTGTGTTTGATAAACCTTAAGAAAAAAACAAAAAAAATAGTTAGTCTACTTTCCATGCTTGTAGTAGAATTAAAAAGAAAACCCAAAAATATTTCCCGTCCTTCTTTTGCTTGTTGGGAGCTTTCCCGTGTAAATAGTTTTTATTTTTCTTTTCCTTTCTTTGGGGGTCGAGAAGACTATATTGAAAATTCTTAGTGGCTCTTATATGCATGATTGTTTATTTAACTTAGAGCCCATATTACTTGTCTTCTCTCTTGAGTTGAATGCTTGCAGATTCCAGCTTAGTCCAATGCACGTGCACTCCTATTATTATACACACCATTCGGTCGTGCAAGTGAAAGGCAATAATGATGATATATGATGGACTCATTGGGATGAGAAAAGCTGGTATGAACTCAACCTCTCTTGTTTTTGTAAATATGATGATTCATCGTTCCTGATTCAGCTATTATGAAGTAAACATATTTGCAATGACATTTAGATATTATAGTTGCTTGTGCCATGCTTGATTAGCTATGAGTTATAATGGTTAACCTTGCGTGCCAACATGCTATTGAGATGATTATGATGTGGTATGATAGGATGGTATCCTCCTTTAAACGAATTGAGTGACTCGACTTGGCACATGTTCACGCATGTAGTTGAATCAAATCAACATAGCCTTCATGATATTTATGTTCATGGTGGATTATATCCTACTCATGCTTATATTCGGTGTGAATTAATTTTAATGCATGTTTACGACTGTTGCCGCTCTCTCAGTTGGTCGCTTCCCAGTCTTTTGCTAGCCTTCACCTGTACTAAGCGGGAATACTGCTTGTGCATCCAAACTCCTTAAACCCCAAAGTTGTTCCATATGAGTCCACTATACCTTCCTATATGCGGTATCTACCTGCCATTCCAAGTAAATTTGTATGTGCCAAACTCCAAACTTCCAATGAAATTCTGTTTTGTATGCTCGAGCAGCTCATGTGCAACTATGGCTGCCTATATCTTCCATGCTAGGTGGGTTATTCTCAAGAGGAGTGGACTCCGCTCCTCATTCACGAGAAAGGGCCGGTAACCGGGATGCCCAGTCCCATGATCCAAAAAGATCAAAGCAAATCAAAATAATTAAACAAAACTCCCCCTGGGACCCGTTGAATGTTGGAGGCACTCGTTGTTTCGAGCAAGCCATGGATTGATGCTTGTGGAGGAGGGGGAGTATAAACCTTTACCATTCTGTTTGGGAACTGCCTATAATGCATGTAGTATGGAAGATACAGCCATCTCATAGTTGTTACGTTGACAGTGAAAGTATGCCGCTCAAAATATTATTTATCTCTATTTCAAAAATCGAGCTCTGGCACCTCTACAAATCCCTGCATCCCTCTGCGAAGGGCCTATCTATTTACTTTTATGTTGAGTCATCACCCTTCTTATTAAAAAGCACCCGCTGGAGAGCACACTGTCATTTGCATTCATTATGATTGGTTTATATTGGGTATGACTTGACTGGATCTCTTTTACCATGAATTACAATGTTTAGTCAGTCCTTAATCTTTAAAGGTGCTCTGCATTTATGTTTTGCGGTCTCAGAAAGGGCTAGCGAGATACCATTTTGTTATATCATGTTATGATTATTTTGACAAAGTGTTGTCATCCGAGTTTTATTATTATGGCTCGCTAGCTGATTATGCTATTGATATGAGTAATTGTGAGACCTACGTGTTATTGTGAGTATGGTTAGTTCATAATATTTGCTGAAACTTGAATGATGGCTTTTCATGTTTACAACAACAAGAGCAAACAGAGTTTGTAAAAGTTTTTCTTTTTCTCTTTCAGTTTGTCAACTGAATTGCTTGAGGACAAGCAAGGGTTTAAGCTTGGGGGAGTTGATACGTCTCCGTCGTATCTACTTTTCCAAACACTTTTGCCCTTGTTTTGGACTCTAACTTGTATGATTTGAATGGAACTAACCCGGACTGACGCTGTTTTCAGCAGAATTGCCATGGTGTTGTTTTATGTGCAGAAAACAAAAGTTCTCGGAATGACCTGAAACTCCACGGAATATCTTAGAATAAATAATAAAGAATCCTTGCCAAAGATGAAGACCAGGGGGCCCACACCCTCTCCACGAGGGTGGGGGGAGCTCCCCTCCCCCTGGGCGCGCCCCCCTACCTCGTGGGCCCCTTGGTGGCCCTCCGACACCAACTCCAACTCCATATATTGGCTTTCGAGGAGAAAAAAATCAGAGAGAAAGTTTCATCGCGTTTTACGATACGGAGCCGCCGCCAAGCCCTAATCTCTCTCGGGAGGGCTGATCTGGAGTCTGTTCGGGGCTCCGGAGAGGAGGATTCATCGCCGTCGTCATCATCAACCATCCTCCATCACTAATTTCATGATGCTCACCACCGTGCGTGAGTAATTGCATCGTAGGCTTGCTGGACGGTGATGGGTTGGATGAGATTTATCATGTAATCGAGTTAGTTTTGTTAGGGTTTGATCCCTAGTATCCACTATGTTCTGAGATTGATGTTGCTATGACTTTGCTATGCTTAATGCTTGTCACTAGGGCCCGAGTGCCATGATTCAGATCTGAACCTATTATGTTTTCATGAATATATGTGAGTTCTAGATCCTATCTTGCAAGTCTATAGTCACCTACTATGTGTTATGATCCGGCAACCCCGAAGTGACAATAATCGGGACCACTCCCGGTGATGACCATAGTTTGAGGAGTTCATGTATTCACTATGTGTTAATGCTTTGTTCCGGTTCTCTATTAAAAGGAGGCCTTAATATCCCTTAGTTTCCAATAGGACCCTGCTGCCACGGGAGGGTAGGACAAAAGATGTCATGCAAGTTCTTTTCCATAAGCACGTATGACTATTTACGGAATACATGCCTACATTATATTGATGAACTGGAGCTAGTTCTGTGTCACCCTATGTTATGACTGTTACATGATGAACCACATCCGGCATAATTATCCATCATTGATCCGGTGCCTACGAGTTTTCCATATACTGGTTTACGCTTATTTACTTTTCCATTGCTACTGTTACAATCACTACAAAAATACCAAAAACCTTACTTTTGCTATCTTTACTTTGTTACCGTTATCACCACTATCATATTACTTTGCTACTAAACGCTTTGCTGCAGATACTAAGTTTCCAGGTGTGGTTGAATTGACAACTCAGCTGCTAATACTTGAGAATATTCTTTGGCTCCCCTTGTGTCAAATCAACAAATTTGGGTTGAATACTCTACCCTCGAAAACTGTTGCGATCCCCTATACTTGTGGGTTATCAGCGACTGCTAGGCGTTCATAATGTCTTGAGTTGCTGGGAAAATGGGTGTGTCACCTAGCGGTGCTTCAAGGACATATTCTTTCTTAGCAGCTATGAGGATGATCCTCAAGTTACGGACCCAATCCATATAGTTGCTACCATCGTCTTTCAGCTTGGTTTTCTCTAGGAACGCGTTAAAGTTGAGGGCAACATTAGCGTGGGCCATTTGATCTACAAGACATATTGTAAAGACATTTTAGACTAAGTCCATGATAATTAAGTTCATCTAATCAAATTATTTAATGAACTCCCACTCAGACAGACATCCCTCTAGTCATCCAAGTGATACATGATCCGAATCGACTAGGCTGTGTCCGATCATCACATGAGATGGACTAGTCATCAACGGTGAACATCTCCATGTTGATCGTATCCACTATACGACTCATGTTCGACCTTTCGGTCTCTCATGTTCCGAGGCCATGTCTGTACATGCTAGGCTCGTCAAGTCAACCTAAGTGTTTTGCATGTGCAAATCTGGCTTACACCCGTTGTATGCGAACGTTAGAATCTATCACACCCGATCATCACGTGGTGCTTCGAAACAACGAACCTTCGCAATGGTGCACAGTTAGGGGGAACACTTTTCTTGAAATTTAGTGATGGACCATCTTATTTATGCTACCGTCGTTCTAAGCAAATGAGATGTAAACATGACAAACATCACATGCAAATCATAAAGTGACATGATATGGCCAATATCATCTTGCACCTTTGATCTCCATCTTCGAGGCACGGCATGACCAAAATCGTCACCGGCATGACACCATGATCTCCATCATCGTGTCTTCATGAAGTTGTCTCGCCAACTATTACTTCTACTACTATGGCTAACGGTTAGCAATAAAGTAAAGTAATTACATGGCATTTTCATTGACATGCATGTCATACAATAAATTAAGACAACTCCTATGGTTCCTGCCGGTTTTCATACTCATCGACATGCAAGTCGTGATTCCTATTACAAGAACATGATCAATCTCATACATCACATATATCATTCATCACATCCTTTTGGCCATGTCACATCACGTAGCATACCCTACAAAAACAAGTTAGACGTCCTCTAATTGTTGTTGCATGTTTTACGTGGCTGCTATGGGTTTCTAGCAAGAATGTTTCTTACCTACGCAAAACCACAACGGTGATATGCCAATTGCTATTTACCCTTTATAAGGACCCTTTTCATCGAATTCGATCCGACTAAAGTGGGAGAGACAAACACCCGCTAGCCACCTTATGCATCAAGTGCATGTCAGTCGGTGGACCCAGTCTCATGTAAGCGTACGTGTAAGGTTGGTACGGGCCGCTTCATCCCACAATGCCTCCGAATCAAGATAAGAGTAGTAACGGTAAACAAATTGAACAAATCATCGCACACAACTGCTTTGTGTTCTACTCGTGCATAGAATCTACGCATAGACCTAGCTCACGATGCCACTGTTGGGGAACGTAGCAATAATTCAAAAAATTCCTACGTGTCACCAAGATCAATCTAGGAGATGCTAGCAATGAGAGAGAGGGAGTGCATCTTCATACCCTTGAAGATCGCTAAGCGGAAACGTTGCAAGAACGCGGTTGGTGGAGTCATACACGCATCGATTCAGATCGTGGTCGATTCCGATCTAAGCGCCGAACAACGGTGCCTCCGCGTTCAACACACGTACAGCCCGGGGACGTCTCCTCCTTCTTGATCCAGCAAGGGGAGAGGAGAAGTTGAGGGAGAACTCCGACAGCATGACGGCGTGGTGGTGATGGAGCTCGTGGTTCTCCGGCAGGGCTTCGCCAAGCGCTACGGAGAAGGAGGAGGTGTTGGAGAGGGGAAGGGCTGCACCAGGGGAAAGGGTGTGGCAGCCCTCCCGCCCTCCACTATTTATAGGGGAAGGGGAGAGGGGGCTGCCCCCCAGATCCCATCTACAAGGGGGGGGGCGGCCAAGGGGGGGGGGGTAACTTGCCCCCCAAGCATGTGGGAGGCGCCCCCACCCCTAGGGTTTCCAACCCTAGGCGCCTTGGGCCCCTTGGGGGGGCGCACCAGCCCACCAGGGGCTGGTTCCCTCCCTTTTTCAGCCCACTAGGCCCACCGGGGCAGGTGGCCCCACCCGGTGGACCCCCGGACACCTTCCGGTGGTCCCGGTACAATACTGATAACCCCCAAAACCATTTCGGCGACTGAAACTGGACTTCCCATATATAAATCTTTACCTTCAGACCATTCCGGAACTCCTCGTGACATCCGGGATCTCATCCAGGACTCCAAACAACCTTCAGCAATCACATACCATTTCCCATAACAACTCTAGCGTCACTGAACCTTAAGTGTGTAGACCCTACGGGTTCGGGAACCATGCAGACATGACCGAGACATCTCTCCGGCCAATAACCAACAACGGGATCTGGATACCCATGTTGGCTCCCACATGTTCCACGATGAACTCATCGGATGAACCACGATGTCGAGGATTTAATCAATCCCATATACAATTCCCTTTGTATATCGGCATGTTACTTGCCCGAGATTCGATTGTCGGTATCTCTATACCTCATTCAATCTCGTTATCGGCAAGTCTCTTTACTCGTTCATTAACGCATGATCCCGTGGCTAACTCCCTAGTCACATTGAGCTCGTTATGATGATGCATTACCGAGTGGGCCCAGAGATACCTCTCCGTCATACGGAGTGACAAATCCCAGTCTCGATTCGTGCCAACCCAACAGATACTTTCGGATATACCTGTAGTGCACCTTTATAGCCACCCAGTTACGTTGTGACGTTTGGTACACCCAAAGCATTCCTACGGTATCCGGGAGTTGCACAATCTCATGGTCTAAGGAAATGATACTTGACATTGGAAAAGTTTTAGCAAACGAACTACACGATCTTGTGCTACGCTTAGGATTGAGTCTTGTCCATCACATCATGCTCCTAATGATGTGATCCCGTTATCAATGACATCCAATGTCCATGGTCAGGAAACCATGACCATCTATTGATCAACGAGCTAGTCAACTAGAGGCTTACTAGGGACATATTACGATCTATGGATTCACACATGTATTACGGTTTCCGGTTAATACAATTATAGCATGAACAATAGACAATTATCATGAACACGGAAATATAATAATAACCACTTTATTATTGCCTCTAGGGCATATTTCCAACAATTACAAAGTCCTATTTCCCGATAAAAAATAAGAGAGGAAGTTTTACCGCGTTTTATGATACGACACCATCGCTGCTTCCTGTTCTTCATCAGGAGGCCAGATCTGGAGTCCGTTCGGGGCTCCGGAGAGGGGGAACTTCCGTCTTCGTCATCATCAACAATCCTCCATCACCAATTTCATGATGCTCACCGTCGGGAATGAGTAATTCCTTTGTAGGTTTATTGGATGGTGATGGGTTGGATGAGATTTATCATGTAATCGACTTAGTTTTGTTACGGCTTGATCCCTGGTATCCACTATGTTCTGAGTTTGATGTTGCTATGACTTTGCTATGCTTAATGCTTGTCACTGGGGCCCGAGTGCCATGATTTCAGATCTGAACCATTTATGTTTTCACGAGTATATCCGTGTTCTTGATCCTACCATGCAAGTTATATGCACCTATTACGTGTTATGATCCGCATACCCCAAGGTGACAATAATTGGGATTCTTTCCGGTGATTACCGTAATTTGAGGAGTTCATGTATCCACTATGTGTTAATGCTTTGTTTCGGTTCTCTATTAAAAGGCCTTAATATCCCTTAGTTTCCTATTGGACCCTGCTGCCATGGGAGGGTAGGATAATAGATGTCATGCAAGTTCTTTTTCATAAGCACGTATGACTATATACGGAATACATGCTTACATTACACTAATGAATTGGAGCTAGTTCTGTGTCGCCCTAGGTTATAACTGTTACATGATGAATCTCATCCAACATAATTATCCATCACCGATCCAATGCGAGTTTTCCACATATTGCTTTTGCTAGGTTACTACTATTGTCGTTGCTGCTGCTGCTGCTGTCACAATTGGTACCAAATTACTACTGTTACTGCTACTATTGTTATTGCTACTATCGCTATCAAATTATCGTACTATTGTTCTATTGATCACTCTGCTGCGGATATTTAGTTCTCCAGGCCATGGTATTGAGGACGTGAAGGCCAGGGAAGAAAGAGGTCGCAGCCGTGGAGGTGGGGATGGGTGGAGGAAGGAGAACCGTCAGAGCGGTGGGGGTGCGGTGGCGGCATAAAGGAGAGGATCAGGGAGATGGGAGAAGATGTTGGGGCGGCGGCGGAGGGAGAAAGAGATGAGGGCAAGAAGAGGCCTAGGGTTAAGTTTTATACGGGGAAGGGGTCAGGCGGGCTTCGGCGGGCTCAGGGGTTGAACTAGGCCGGTTCATGACGGTTTATCAAAACGTCAAGAGAAATCCGTCACGTATTAATATATTTCTTGTAGCGAGGTGTGGTTGAATTGGCAACTCAACTGCTAATACTTGCAAATATTCTTTGGCTTCCCTTGTGTCGAATCAATAAATCTGGCTGAATACTCTACCCTCGAAAACTGTTGTGATCCCCTACACTTGTGGGTTATCAGAGTCCACACTTCCACTCCCGGCGACACGTGCCTCCTCGAAGCCCGACACGCTCGGCTTCTCCAAACCCTAGCTCCACCTCCTCCCCGGCCACCATGGGATGGCATTGGATCTCTAGCCGTAAGGGCAGGCATGACCACGAGGCCGGCTCTTCCTCCGGCCATCGTCGTCGCCGCTCCACCCCTCCACCTTCACCTCCGGCACCCGCATTTCACATCACGCCGGCGGCGGTTGGACCTTGCATGAGGCCGTACATGAAGGTAGAGATTTTCAAACATTACTGGGAGATGGGCATGTCGCTGCCATGGGCCGACGTGCACCTCCCAATAACTGGCATCTCTCTGCGGATCGGGAGCCTATCCCACCGATCCGGGTGAGCAATCGCGCCCGACACGAGGAGATCGCCCGCCGCCGCGCCCACCTGTCGCTGAACCTCGTCAACGACTGGAGGTACGCCGTGGAATCTCCTATGTGGGACACCTGGCTGCACGACGAGCACAATCTATGCCGACAAATCGTCCTTTGGCGGTCGTGCTCCGAGCCCGCCCCGCCGCGTGCGCGCCGCTAGCCCTCCCCAACCATGAAGACGTAGGCTGGTCTGCGTACTAATGCCGACACTATCCCCGTAGCCTTCCCCGCCATCGCCCGCTCCGATGACAGCCGAGGAGGAGGAGGAGCTGGTGAGGCGGGTCATGGAGGACTCCCTCCACACCCACAACGAGGCCCAGTGGCAGGGCCTCAAATACATGATAGCCCTCTCCGCGGCCGGCGACGTCGCTACCTGGGAGTTCGACGTCGTGATGAAGGAGGAGGAGGAGCCTGCGTCGTAGAACCCGGCACTGGTCGGCCAGAAGCGGTCCTGGACGGAGACGATCCCGTGCATGGCGAGACCTGGTCACATCGTTTCTGCCATGGAAAGAGGTGGTACAGGCGCCAATGCATCCGCTTCCGGCCGAGACTCCTACTCGCAGGGGCCGACGGCCCACCTGCGGATGCCGCCATCCTACATTGACCTCACGGGCGACGAGGACGACGAGGATGGCGGGAATGAAGGCGAAGGCGGCCACGATGATGACGGGCTTCTAGTTTTTAATGTCGTTTTAATTTTTAGTTTGTTTAAGAATGTGTTGGACTGGACTTGGGCCGTTTATGTTAATATTTAAGGTTTTTAAATTATTTTGCAATGTCTGTTTGGGTTAGATTTGAGTGAAATTTGCTAGTCTTTTTTGAATAATTTGAGATGTGGTGGCCCGGCCGAACGACCGCATCCGGACGCACAAGTTTATTTATCATCCTCGAACAGATGAAATCCGGATAAAATGAATGCCCGTTTGAAGTGGTGTGACGGAGAAAAGCCGTGTGAGGGTGAGAGCATCTCCAGCCGTTGGCCCCCCAGGGGGCGCCTAAAATCGCCGCCTGGGGGTGAGCCGGCGCAAAAAATCGGCCTGGGGGCGAGTTGGTCCCCAGCCATCGGCCCCAGGGCCGCCCCGAGGCGCGTTCAAAAAAAAGTATATAGCAAATTTCGGCAAAGTTCGGCGAAGTTCGGCTAAACACGACAAATTTCGTCCAACTTGGGCATATATTTCGACAAAGTTCGCGGATTTTCATTACATAGCAAATATATAAACTAATCTAAAAAAGAAACTAGCTGAACGCCGAGTAGTCATTGTTGTCATCATCGTCGGCCTTCTCCTCCTTGACGCGGGCGCCCCTGCTGGACTCGACGTCGCCATGGTGGACTGGTGGCGGCGGCGGCGCGTTGTCGTCATCGATGTCGTCGATGATGACGACTCCTCCTTCATCGCGGCTCCGGCGGCGCTCCGCGAAGCGCCGCAGGGCGATGCACTGGCGCTCCCTCGCCATCTTCAGGGAGTCATGGCGTGCCCATTCAAGGGTCGCGTCATCGTCGAGCTCAACCTCGCCGTGCTCTGTCTTCACGGCGGGGAGACCCGACTCCGCCTTCACCGGCGCGAGCCCCGACTTCGTCTTTGGCTTGACGAAGCATGAAGGAGGAGCCGACGAGGAGGCGCGCCGGCCGCCCTCGTTGATGACGATGCCGGCGCTGCGAGTGCGTCGGCCGAGCGCGTCTCCGCCGCGGGCTCGGCCTTGACGCCGAGCAGCACCGGAGTGCCGGAGGAGTGCAAGGAAGAGCGTGAGAAGGAAGAGGAGGAGGAGCCGAACCTCCTTGGCGCCCATGGCCCAAAGCGTCGGCGGGGCGCCGCGGCCGCCCTCGCCGGGGGTACGCCAACGGTGGGTTGTTGTCGCCCTCGAGGTGCGTCAGCATGCCCTCGAGTGTGTGGCCGAGGACGCCCCACCACAGGTGGCGCTCCTTGCTGTTCTTCAGGCCGCCGACCACCGCCGCGTCGTTGGTGGACGCCAGCCACTGCTGCTGACGGCGTTGGAAGTACGCCGCCCAAGCCACGTGGTTGTCGGCGGCGTACTGGGGGAGGGAGAGCTGGGCGTCGGTGAGGGAGGCGCGCACGACCTCGACCTTGTCGTCGGGCAACGGGGGGAATGGGCACTCCCCCGTTGCTGAGCTTCCAGCCCGTCGGCCCGGCGCGCATGTCCGGCGGCGCCGGGATGTTCACCTGGAACAGGAGCCGCGACTCCTGTCCGCGGAGAGTGCGGCGGCCGAAGCCGTTGGCCGCCGCCTTGTCTCCTAGGAAACGCTCGACCATCAGGATAGGGGGGGAGAGGGAGGGGCTGGGCGGTGGCTCACGGGAGAGAGAGGGCTTGGCGGCGGCGCTCGGGAGAGGTAAAGCTCGGCGGCGAGGGCGGGGCTTGTGTGGCCACAGGCGAGCGAGGTCACCGGCTTATATAGTCGTGCCGCGCCCGTGTGTACACGTGCCAGGAAGGGGAGGCGTCGGCGCGTCGTCCCGTGACGAGCCGCCCGTGAGGAATCAATGGCAAGGCTGACCGGCGGCAGCCTTGCCATTGATTCCCCGTGCGGGAAACCGGGGCGTTGGGGGAGGACGAGGCGCGGTGTCGCTGACGCGGCTGGCCCGCGGCTTTCTCGCGCCAAAACTGCTCGCCCCGGCGCCCCCGAGCGCCCCCAGCGCGCCGGGTTCGGCTTGAATCCGCCGGCACTGATTTTGGCCCAGACCGACGAAAATCGGACTCCTGAGGTGCGACTGAGCCGTTTTTTCGGTGCCGACGCGAAAAAATCGTCTGGGAAGGCCTCCGCATGAAGATGCCGTGAGGCCATGATATCCCACGTTGCATCCACATCTCGCATCTTGTCATCGCGCCGCCCATGACCTGCAGCAAGCCACCTTTTCCAAACGCAAATCAGTATCTTATCTTTTGTAGCTCCCCCCAGCCCCGTGCCGCTCCCCCGCGGGGCGGCCCGGGCGCGAAAACCTAGCCGCCGCAGGCCGCAGACCTCCACCCCCTCCCTCCGCCGCCGCCGGCGAGCGCCATCGGGCAAAGCCCGCACGGCGTCGACGGCGGCGGGCCTTTCTCTTCCGTCTCGCCTGGTGCTGGATCTGCGCGGGGCTGCTCCCCTGGGCGGAGGAGGCGCTCGGTGGCGCGGGTGGAGGGCGCTGTCGGGCGCGAGCGCGGCGCGGCCTGACACGCGCTGGAGTCGGGCGGCACGTCCTTGCGAGCTGGAGGCTGGGCGGCGCGCGCGGAGTGTGAGCTGCTGTGGTGTGGGCACGCGTGGATCTGGCGTGCCGCAATCGCGGCGGCGGGTATGGCGGTCGGCTGGGCGTGGGACAGCGCGAAGGTGTGCGGGCGTTGCGGGAGCATCAAGCTCCTGGGCGTGGTGAGCAGGGGCTGAGCCCGATCTGGGCATTTTGCTTTCCCGATGCAGATCTGTCGGGATAGCTGGCCGGCGACCTCCTGGGCGCGGCCTGAGGGCTGAGATGTGGAACAGTGCTCGTGAGCCATGGAATTGGTATGCAGGAAGGGCTGGCTGGGTCACGGATTTGGGTGGGTGAGGCTGCCGGTGAAAGCCGCGCTCCGATTGTGGCCGGAGCAGTCGATGGCGGCGCCTACGGGCACCGTCCCCTTGTTGGAGGCATCGATGTCGCAGCCGCTCCCTTCCCCTGCCTGACATTCTTCGGGGGAAACCCTAGATCCGGTCTTCCGGGTCGGACGATGATGACGCTGGCTTTGCTTGGCATCGTGTCTCCTCTTGAGGACATCGTCTTGAAGTTAGACTCGGCCAGAGGGACTCATTGCTCTTGTAGGTAGATGGCAACGGCTTGTGTAGCATCTCCGTGAGAGCAGCAGAAGCACCCTCCACATGCAAAGTGTGTCGGGCGAGTTATGTCAGCCAACCTCGTGGGATTGAAGCGGCATATGTTTGCTCTATCGGACATAGCGTTCCTCTTTGGTGTCGTCGAGTTTGGTGGATATGCTAGTGGCAGCCCGGATTGATACGACGGTTGTCGGTGTGCACCTTGGTAGCGGCGTAAGCGCTCGAGTGCCCGGTCAGGTGTGTCGTGGGGTGTTGGCCTTCTGACATGTTGTATGTGTTGTGATGCTTTAGGCCTAGTCTTGTTAGGCGCTGCTAAGGTTTTCGCCCGGTTTTCCTTGATAAACTGAGCAACCCTTTCTCATTTCTTCTTTTTTAGCACTCGATGCAGTGCATTCCTTCTGATCAATGAATTTGGCAGCTCTCCTGCCAACATTCCAAAAAAAAACGCAAACCAGTCGCGTACACGCAATTCAAGCTGCTAAGCCGCTAGCAGTCGCGTGACGGAAAATAATTTAACGATGCTGTCTGATCCGGCACACAGCATGCGCCGCAGGTGGCTCACTGAACCAGTGTCAGGAACCAGTGGCGCCCAATCCGAGCCGTCCATTTCCGATCGGACAGCAGGGGAAGCATGTCTGGTGGGTTTGGCAGTCCCCTGACGTCCGGTCACGGGCGATCCAGTCTCCAGCCCGGGACGACACTCCCACCTCAAACCCCGCGCCCACAGCTCCACTCTCCGGCGGTCGGACCGCCGGCGGTCGCCGCGCGTCCCTCGTCCCGCTCCCGCCATGTACAGCTCCTACTCCGCTGCCGCCTTCGCCATCAGGGCCGCGAAGCCGGCCTATAGCTCCCATTCCCCTTACGCCCCGTCGCACCACTGCAGCCAGCAGCACTACGACGGTGACGGTGCTCACCGCGAGCTACTCCCGCTCAACCCTCACCTCTCTCCCCGCTTCCTGCTCGACGGGTACCTCCTCCGCCACTCCGCTCACCTCCTCCTCCTCTCCGCGCGGCTCCGGCCCCCGCCCCCGCAGCATCCGCCGCACAGCTGCTGCCACCGGCGTGCGGCCGTCCGCTGCTGCTGCAGCGGTGGCAGCGGCGGCGGAAGGTCGTATGTTCAGCACGTTACTTGGGGATTGGAGGGGCGCGGGCACCGATGCTGCGGGCAGGGCGCTGGACGGTCGGATCTCGGAGTGGGTTGCCGGCGATTGAAGGCGCGGGGATGCGGTTGCGGCAGCTACGGCAGTGGCAGGTTACGTCTCGGAACTAGCTGTGGACATCGGGATACGCCGAGGTTGCTGGGGAGGGCGGTGCGGCAGGAAGTATGGGAGTATGAGGGCGGCCAGTGGCCGCACAGAAGTTGTTCGACGGAATGCCATAGTGATTGGGATGATGAAGAGGATGAGGATCAATGTGGTCACGCTCAGTGGGAGCGGCCAGGTAAGTCGAGTTTTAGAAGGAAGTGGAAAGAAGAAGAAGAAGAAGATGAAGATGATAGATGTAGAGATTGCCGTCAGAGGAAGGGTGTGGAAAATGAATACTATGATGAAGGCGGGTACAGTGGCCGACGGAGGGAAATTCGGGATGTGAATGGGATGCATGACAGGCATCGGTATCATCGGAGGAGGTTGGAGCAGAGGGGTTACATCGACGACGAGGATGCAAGGCGAAGAAGCGACTTGATGGAAGGGAGAGACAGGAGTGAGTTTGAATCTGATGAGGCAAGGAATGCTGGTGCTAGAAGATACAGTGAGAATGACAGGAAATATGATCGGAGAAGAGAAAGAAGGGATTCTGAATATGAGGATGTGTATGATGCTAGAAGAGTGGGAGCTGGCAGGTACAATGAGGATGACCGAAGATTTGATCGGAGAACAGGGAGGATGGATTTTGAAATCGATAGTGAGGATGATGTGAGAAGAGATGGGAGGCGCGTTAGAAATGATGATGAAAGATTTGTTATTCAGAACACAAGGAGAAAGAAGTATATGGAGGAGGATGATCAAGATATTGCTGAGCGCAAGCACTACTCACATGGTAGGTCTCAGAGGTCTGCATCTGCATTTCATGAGGATGATTCACAGAGGGCTTCGAGTTCAAGGAAGACTGTTGATACAAGAGTTTCAAGGGGGAATTCATCCTCGAGGGTGCGGTGGGATGATAATGTAGACCGACGAGCTTCACAAACATTGGAAGAGAGAGGCCGACGCTATTCTTCCTTAGTTGGTTTGTCAAATGATGAGAAAGATGAGTACGGTTATGATGATGCACAGCTTGTCAGGGTAAGAGATCATAGGACAGGAACACAAGATGTCAAGGTTATAACCGAGGATGATACGAGGTTGATTTCCAGTTCAAAGAACTCTTCCATTTTGAAGCACAGTAGCGATGTGGACCAGCAAGTAGCGGCACAAAAGGATGAATCAAAGAGCTCACAGAGGATAGTGGAGATATCAGTAAACAGAGGTAACAACACTGAACTGGATTCAGAAACACGGAGTAATCAACTGGAAGATAGAAGAAACTACATTGATAATAAGTCATCTTCTCTTCTAAGTTCTGTAAAGATGGCTAGTGACAGTAGAAGACAAATTGATCAGCATGATGTGGTGGATCAGCAGGTTGTCGCACTCACTGACTCAAGTACAAACACAGAAAAGCTCACAGATATAAAGATGGATAGTAGTCAACATGTTAGCAGGGCCTCTCACTCACAGAGAAATTATGAGGAAGTCAATCAGCTGGATATCGATGATAGATCTACCTCTGTAGAAAATATAACTCATATTACAAGAGACAAAAGGAGGTATGTAAACCAGCAGGTGATACATGAAACGGACATAGATGTGCAGAATGTTACACATGTTGATGTTTCCACAATTCATGCTAGTGATATTTCTGCCTCTAGGAGCTCACAAAATCGTTCTGACACTAGATCAGATGTAAACTCTATCACTAGCATAAGTCTCATTGACCAGGCAAGGGGCGAGCAAGAACAAATCCATCAAAACAAGGTCATTGCTGGCGATAATACAATAGTCAGGGGTTCACAGAGTCATCATGACACTGGAGTGTATGGTCAAGTTCACTCGGCTTCAGTTAGTGACAGCACAAAAGAGATGCAAGAACAAGCGGAACTTACTAAGGCCTGTACTAACAATGCTGCTACAACAAGTACGTCAGAAAGCCATATCCAAACAAGAATATATGATCAATTTCAGCCATCCTCATCTGTAAACACTGTTAGTAGTGTGGAGGAACAAATTGATCTTACTAAGATCCACGCTAGTGACACTGCGGTTGTTAGCAATTCGCATAACCGAAGCAACAATGAAGCTCGTAGGACTTCAGCCCTCAATATTGTGGGGGCAAGGGATAGCCGTGATGAGAGTGATCTGCAAATTACACAAGGTTCTGTTATAGACAGAAGCAATCAAGTTGGGACCACATTTTCTGAATCCTCCCAGGATTCTAGAGAAAGACTGACAAGAGTAGAAGAAACCGGGAGATTAGTGCACCATGACACAGTTTTGAATTCACAGCATACAGGCACTGGCAGAATCTCTGATGACAAAGATATTACTAGTTTGGGGATCGAGAGCACCGAAGAGGCATCTATCATTAATGTAGATATGGAGCAAAGAGGAACAATACTGGGAACGTCTGAAACTACCGCAAGAGAAAATATACAAGGTGGTTCATCTACCAGAAAATCTGTCAACGAAAGCTTGTTAGAATCAGCTGCTCGATTAGAGAAATCATCTACATTTCATGTAGGACAATTCGTTAGTGAGCTCCAAAGAGGAGTCTCAGATGCAGATACTACTTCAACAAAGAAAACCGAGAAGTCCATAATGGAAGGTACAACGAGATCGTCATCCAGGTCCAGAATGAAGGGACCATCAGATGAGATTTGGGATGTTCAAAGTACTACTTCTCAAGAGACCTTTAAGACGGCTGATAAGGAGGAAGGGTTCTCAGCTGATGGAGGTACCAACTCAGCCTCTCAGACACCCAAAAGTGAAACTGCTATTGCTAAAAAAGTTCACAAGTCACTTTGGGCCTATGTTGCAGACATAGTCCGTCTTGGTTGGGTTAAGCATGGTGAATCTCATGACTCTACCAGCAAATCATTTAGGAAAAGTTCATCCAGTAATTCTCAGAGGTCGGAGGGTTGGCTGTCAAGTCACGGGCATGATAATGATGGCATTCAAAAGAGAAATTGGAGTAGCAAACAAAATGACCATTCATTGATGAAGTCACACAGTGGAGAATCAGAATCTATAGTAGCATCAACGCTAAAGGATGAAAGCTTGCCTACAGGTACACAAGGTTTGCAAATATCAGGAGCTGGCAATGTACCTGAAGTAGGTAGATCCAAAGGAGACTCCGCACCCAAAATAACCAAGGATGATGTGCAGATTTCAGGGGAGAGAGCAAAACAGTCTGAAGTGGGTGCATCACCTAAAGGAAATACCATCGGAAGCTCAGCTGAGGATAGCATATCAACTTTGGTAGATGTCACAGTAGGACATTCACCCGAACATGAAGCTGCTAGTTCATCCGGAATCTCAACTCAGGGTTCCGCTGAAATTAATGCTGGAAAAGGAGTCTCAGCCGGCACCTCTTCTACGACCATCAAAGCTAAGGAAGCTGGTCGCAGTGACGATGCAGGTAGCTGGAGATATGGACCTTCAGTTGCTATAACACCTTACCAGTTTCCTCAGACCCAGGCAATGGTACCACATGAAACTACCTCATCTGCTTTCTCAGAATTAATGGAATTACCTACTGGTGGTTCCACTGGGATGAAAGAAAAGATTGTTGGGCATAAGGCCCCTGAAGTTTTAAGAACAGAAGATAAAGATGCTGAGCTGAAGAGGAGAAAGATTCAGAGAAATAAGCAGGTATTAAAGGAAACATTTGATGAATGGGAGGAAGCATACCAGCATGATGCTAAACAGAGAAAGACTGATGAACTATTCATGAAGGAGGCTTTACTTGAAGCTCAGAGGGCTGCAGATATATGGGAAGTGCCAGTTGGAGCTGTGCTAGTACATAATGGTGAAATTATTGCTCGTGGTTGCAATCTGTAAGTATAGTATAATACTCGTATATTATAGTACGATGTAGCCAACAGTTGGCCAAAAGAATCTGAAATCTTAACTTTGTGTCCAGAGTTGAAGATCTCAGGGATTCAACTGCACATGCTGAAATTGTTTGTATAAGAGAAGCTTCTAGCAAACTGAAGACGTGGCGCCTGGCGGTACTATTTCACACCCAATACCATTTTTCTTTCTTACTCAATCCTGTCAAAGCATCGCAAGAGAATCCATTGCCCTCCTATTAAGTCATTTCCTTTGTTATATTGATTATTATTTATATTTATATGGTGCATAATCATCTCAAACTTGACATTTGGGAATTGGGCATGGATAATTGACGATGCACAATAATTACATGTGTATGGCTCATAGTTTCAGACAGGTCCATGTCCTTGGTCTTTGCTTGATGTATTGTCTGTAATTTTGTTCGTTGTTATTTTTGAAGTTCAGCAAGACTATTGCTTTTCAGTTATCACAAGCAATGTACATCTTTCTTTTTTGAAATTTCTTGTAAAATATTTTTTAATGAAAAGTTATGTATGCAAAATTCCTCAGTTTTGTGAATCCTTAGACTGTTACATATGTATCATCCTTTCCACAAATTTGCTAACTAAAACTAATGCAGGATACAACACTTTATGTGACACTGGAACCTTGTGCAATGTGTGCTGGTGCTATTCTTCAAGCAAGAGTTGACACTGTAGTATGGGGAGCCCCGAACAAGCTTCTTGGAGCGGATGGAAGCTGGGTTAGGTATGGGAAGTATACCATATTACCATGTAGCACAATATCATAGTTGGTTATTTTTTTATACCACAATATTTTGCCTTCAAAATATTGTTATTTGGATTCATCTGGCAATCTAACTTCTCAAGATGATGTTATAGTTCAGATGCTGGGCTGTAGTTAGTCGTTTTCTGGTCTTAGTGAGTTAAGGAGAAAATCCTAGTCATACCCCCCTCCCCAACACGCACACATACCTGTTCTCCACAGCCAAAAAGGATTATCCATGTACCTTATTGGTTGAATGATTACACCACCATCTTCAAGGTATGCCCTAACATTTTTTACAGAAAAACTACAAGGGAGGCTCCGACAATACGATAAATAGAAACCCAAGTTCGAGTCAATGAATACTTGACTCCAGGTGGTGGGATTGTACATACACGTTAGTTGGAGTGCGATGGCAAAGGTGTATCTTGTTAGCCTTTTCTGAACGTGGAAGGGGATAATATGGCCTTTTCCTTTCTATCAGATAGATACCATATGCCAGCACCATAAGTTGCGTTTATTCATTTTTTGCTGGTTCAAATGGTTATTAGGCTGCATGTGGAACGTGTTGCAGAAAAAGGTGAAGCTTGTTTCCCTGATGCCCATCTACTTTGTAATGCTAAATACCCTAATTTTATATAAAAAATGGAAGTAAAAACAGCTATTCCCCACTTCTCCAAGCAACTAAAGATCCTATTAGATGTATTGCTTTTCGTTAGCTAACAAAGATTTGACTTTGCATTTCATTCTAGTATCCGTCTCTGTTATGGCGATGCTAGAAGAGGGCGCGAGAGGGCCGGCCGGGGGCCTTTTTGCCCACGGCCGGGCAAGAGGGAGAGGATTTCCTTCTTAATTCTTGCTTGATTAGATTGATACATCTCCTCTCTTTATATAGCGAGGTTACTTGACTCCCAAGCAAGGCTTACTTGACCCCTAAGCAAGCGACCCTTATCTCTAATTAACCCTAAGACTAACGGGCTATACCGTCAGCCCAGGCCATTAGGCCCATTATGTACTCTAACACTACACCTCACCTGGACATGCAACTTGTCCTCGAGCTGCAGCCTAACCAACTTATAACCATGACTCGACGCAACACAAACCTAACATCTAAAAACAAGCCTTTTACATCTCGGCTTGTTTTATTACTCTCAACCTGAAATGGATTGGGATGCTTTATTTTGGACCCCTTAACAAAAAGTGGACACCATCCGCACGTCGGACGTGCACGTGTACAACCACCTGGTTCCGATGGACACCACCTGGACAAAAGGAGTGCATGTGTATGGCCACCTGGAAGTGGTCGCAAGAGCGACCAGCAGAGGCGCCCTCGCGGCGGCCGACGGCGGAATGCAGTGGTGCTACGCGGTGTGCTCCTGTCGGTGACACCCTGCCTTCTCCCCGCCGGACGGCTGTTGGTCCGCACCGCACAAGGAAGAGTGGAGGGCTTGCTATGGAGAATGACGAGGAGGGGTGCGTCCCCCAACCGCCGATGTCGCAGACTTTGAGGTCGCTGTCCGCGGGACAGCATGCCCGTCGCCCGTGGGGGAAACCGCATGCCCAAGATCCCCGACGCAGTGGACGAGATCGAGGTCCTTTGCGCAGCGAAGGGCAATTTGGAGGAGCGGCAGCTGCAGACCACGCATCTCCCGCACACGCCGACGCGCTAGGAGGCCGCGCGCGGCAGCCTGCAGCCTCACCGCCGCCGACACGTGGCGGGTAGTGATCCAAGTCGGAAGCGGTGACGACAACGGCAGGAACTTGATCTGCTGGATGGGGACGCCCTGGGGAAGCGGTGATGGCGACGGCGGGAACTTGATCTGGTGGATCGGGACTCCCGTCGGCACGATTGATGTGGGACCGGAGCTGACCGCCGGTGGCTGCTGCACGGAGCGCCGGGCGCGGCGGAGGCCGCCAGGAGCGGCGGCTGCCACTGCAGCCAGGGCGGGGCGGTGGTGGCTGTGGATGGCAGCTGCAACGGCTCGGCGAGCGCGGCGGGGACACCCTGGGGCAGCAGTGGCTGCTGCAGAGCGCCGTGCGCGGCGGAGGCCGCCAGGAGCGGCGGCTGCCACTGCAGCCAGGGCGGGCGGTGGTGGCGGTGGATGGCGGATGCAGCGGCCCTGCGAGCGCGGTGGAGGCCTCCTGGTGCGGCGGCTGCCACAGCAGCCACGACGGCGCGGTGGCGGCGATGGGCGGCGCAGCCGAGTGCGGCATGTAGGACCCGGCCAAGAACAGGCGGATCTCCTGGACCGCCTGGGTTAGGTCCCGCAGCGCCCCAGACACCTCCTCCGAGGTGAGGACGGCGGGGGCGGGCGCGACGGAGGATCCAGGCACGGGTAGGAGCGGGGCGACGGTCGTGGTGGTCGCCGAGGTGACCGGCAGCAGAAGAAACAGGTTGGGCAGCGGTGAAGACATGATCGAACCGAAGTTAGCTGATACCAAATTGTTATGGCGATGCTAGAAGGAGGGCGCCACGACCGGGCAAGAGGGAGAGGATTTCCTTCTTAATTCTTGCTTGATTAGATCGATATATCTCCTCTCTTTATATAGAGAGGTTACTTGACTCCCAAGCAAGGTTTACTTGACCCCTAAGTAAGCGACCCTTATCTCTAATTAACCCTAAGACTAATGGGCTATACCGCCAGCCCAGGCCATTAGGCCCATTACGTACTCTAACAGTCTCAAACACAAATCAGATTGATATATAAGATTAAATCACCTAGAAATGGTTTCCAGAGTCAAGTCATGTATGAGTGAACTGCTTTGAATAATGGGCAATGGCTTTCATCATCATATATGTACTGTCAATTCTATACACCTCATTCATCAGAGACATGAACTTAAGAGACAGCTGCACTTGTTTTATAGGCTTTTCCCTGGAGATGGGCAAACAAGCACATTGGATCCATCGAACCAGAAGCAAACTGCCGGGCCTGTGCACCCATTCCATCCAAAGATAATCGTAAGGCGTGGTGTCCTCTCCACGGAGTGCTCGGAGATAATGCAGCAGTTCTTCCAGCTGAGAAGGAAGAAGAAGAGGGCAGAGTCGCCACCTCGCGCGCACTACTCGGGGCATCGTCACCATCCGATCAAGTTTTTCACCAAGATGCAACACATGTTTGGCACTGTTTTCTGTTTATAGTAGTACTTCTTTTCTTGTCCCAATTGTATGTAGTTGTAGACTCGGCAGCTTTCGCATTCAACCTTTCAGGGCTTCTGTGCAACGTCATCCTTGTTTCCTTCTTTGGATGCCAAGCTAATGTGTCATTTTGTGTATCGGTTGTGTTTTTTCTTTGTCATGCAAAGGCTATTTAGATGTAATAATACTGAAAATAAGTTCTCTGGCAGGTTTATGTCTACAGAGCCTGCAAATAATTTCCTTGTGTTGGGGAGAAGAGAACTTAGAACTCGTCCATTTCATTTGTACTAGTGGCAAAAGGGTAAAAAAGAGAGCACAAGGTTATCATTGAGACAGTTCGATATGGATGTGTAAAAAACAGTGCAGAGTGCGGCGTTTTTGCTCCCGAGCTCATCTGCATCCTCCCTAACAAAAAAATCAAAACAAATACTAAACAAATTCAAAAAATTCCAATTTTTTTTGTATGGTAGATAAGTTTATGCGTGAGGTGCGCTTCAAGTTTCAACTCATTTGGACCTCTGAGCAACTCTCAGCAAAAAAGACAAATTCAGGGTCTGTAAAAAAGTTTACTGTTCACACATTGTTCTGACCCAATTTGTTTTTTTTTTGCCGAGAGCTGCTCAAATGTCCAAATAAGTTGAAATTTGGAACGAACCTCACGCATATAATTATCTATCACACAAAAATATTGGATTTTTTTTGCATTTTTTAGTATTTGTTTTGATTTTTTTTCTGACCGGGTGCAGACGAGCCTAGGCACCGAATTGGTTTTTTGGTTTTTTAATCACTTTTGTAGATGCAGAGTTGCATCGGCGTGGAGATGGATGCATAGCTGCGCACCGATGTGGAGATGGCGTCTACGTGTTCCTAGAAACACCAGTCATGTTTAGAGCTCAACGAGAAGTATGACAACAAGCATAATTCTCAGGCCAGTCCAGCATTGAAGCCACACCAAATTATTGGTGGGCACATGGTTTCCGTTCCCGCTAGAGGCAGACACTAATGATGACACACATGTAATTTTGCATTGTAATCTTAGCTGGTTGATGGCTTTATTAATTCAAAGTCGGACCCTTCTTGAGCCTTTATTCTAAAAGAAAATGATGAGGTGGTGGGCACATGGTTCCCGTTCCTCCTGCTAGAGGCAGACACTAATGATGAAGCACGGGTAATTTTACATTATAATCCTAGCTGGTTGATGGCTTTGTTAATTCAAAGCCGGGCCCTCCTTAAGCCTTCATTCTAAAAGAAAATGATGAGGTACAGAGTGATGTATGGGAGAGTACGTTATCCCGATGCCTCTCAAACTTATGAATCCGCTAGACAGTATGACTTGACATCATTATCACTATTCACCTAGAACAACAACAGTCTCGGATCAGAGGCTAGCTTCTCTTCTCGCAGTTTTATGCATAGTTCCAAAAGATTGTACTACCAATCTACTAATGTGCAACTCAGCTGGAACATGGTCCCGACGACTCCTTATATCACCCTGGCACAAAGGCAAGCCAGTGAAGATTCCTACCATACCAACCGTGTGTACTCAGAACGTACAAAACAATGCAATACATTGTCCTGTCTAGAATTATGCTAATTACTAGTAATTGCCCTCTCTTTTCTAGATGGGTGGACCGAGGCTCTGGATTCATACATTAAATCCATGAATTAGTTCACACAAAATATGTAAATAAAAATAAATATGTAATAAACGCACCACCAATGCCAAGGTCAATAGTGCATCCGCTCATCCTATTCCACTTGTTCCCATATCTGTCCTGTCTCCAACTCAGGCTGAACTGAACAACCCCTACACCTAAGAGCAACTCTAATGCCACCCCAAAGCTTATAACTTGTTTGTTAAGGGGGAAGTAGTGGCAGGGGATGAGATTTTGGAAGGTATTTTGGTTGGGGACAAGGAAATTACGCAGGAAAGGAAAAAAATGTGAATTAAGAGGCTAATTCCCACATATCTCTTCCTTAGTCCGGTGTTAATTCACACGGGATGAAACTTTCTCTCAAATTCCCACCACACATCAAACATAAATTCGTGACTAATAATCAACTTCCCAAGCCTAGCTCCTTGGTAAACTCACTCCTAAATAGCTTAATATTATATTTAAATTGGTAGTAAAAACAATTATTCCCCACTTGTCCAAGCAAGTAAAGAACCTATTAGATGTGTTGCTTTTCGTTAGCTAACACATATTTAACTTTGCATTCCATTCTAGTATCCCTCTCAGACACAAATCAGATTGACAGATCCGAAAATTTTAGATGGGGACTTTACTTAGACATTCCAGTTGATACATGAGATTAAATCACCTACAAATAGTTCTGAGAGTCAAGTCATGTACAAGTGGACTGCTTTGAATAATGGCCAGTGGATTCCATACCAATATATGTGTTGTCAATTCTATACATTCCATTCATTGACATGAAAACTTGAGAGATTGTTGCACTTGTATTATAGGCTTTTCCTTGTAGAGGTGCAAACAAGCATATTGGACCCATCGAATCAGAAGCAAACTGTCGGGCCTGTCCACTCTTTCCATCTGAAGATAACCGTAAGGTGCAGTATCCTGTCCACGGAGTGCTCAGAGATAATGCAACAGTTCTTCCAGCTGAGGAGGAAGAAGCAGAGGGCAGAGTCGCCACCTTGCGCGCACTTCTCGGGGCATCGCCATCATCCGATTAAGTTCTTTACAAAGATGCAACACATGTTCGGCGCTGTTTTCTGTTTATAGTAGCGCTTCCTCTTTTCTTGTCCAAATTGTATGTGGACTCACAACTTTCACATTAAACCTTTCATTGGTTGCTGTGCAACGTCATCCTTGTCTCCTTCTTTGGTTGTCAAGCTAATGTATCATTTTGTGCATCGATTGTGTTCTTTTTGTTATGTAAGGCTATTTAGATGTAATAATACTGAAAATAAGTTCTCTGGCAGGTTTATGTCGACAAAACCTGTGAATGATTGTTTTCAGAGAGAAGGGAATTTAGAACTTGTCTATATTTCATTTGTACTAGTGGTAAGGGGGTAAACAACAAAATACTACTCTCCGAAAGTTCTAAATTCTTGTGTGTAGTTGAGGAGTACAAGATTAGAGTTTCCCGTAGCCTTTGGAAAAGGTTGATATTGGTCTGTCAAAAGTAGAGGGGGAGCTTGTTTGCCGCTTCTGTGACTGCAGAGTAGCGCACGGGTGTGGAGACGGCTCCTCCGTGTTCCTAGAAACTAGATTTTTGTTGAGAACTCAATCCAAAGTATGACAACAAGCATGATTCTCAGACCGCGATTGCACCCAGCACCGAAGCCACACCCGAATCGTAGTCTGCACATGGTTGACATTCATAGTTTGAAAGAGGCAGAGACTAATGGCGAGACATGTGTCAACCACTAGGAGAGCACATTATTCCTATGCCTCTCAAGCCTACGAATCCGCTAGATAGCATGACTTGACCTCATTATCACTGCTCGCCTAGAACAACAACAGTCTCAGATGAGAGGCACCTTCTCTGCTCATAGTTTTATGTATGGTTCCTAGACCGTACTGGTTTTCCAATGATCGAGTCAGCTAAAACATGATTCTGGTGGCCCCTTATATCACCTGGCATGAGGCAAGCCAGCGAAGATTCGTACCATATATACCAACCATGCGTACCCAAAGAGTACAAAACAATGCAATGTGATGTCCTGCCTAGTTGATTAGTAATCACCCTCTGCCCCTGGATTCATATATTAAACTCATGAATTAGTTCACATTGCGGGAAGGTCAGTTTCACCTGGGTTGCGAGGCAAGGTAGAAAGGAAATATGTGAGATAGGTTGAGCCGATGATCCATTGTTTGGTTGGGGGAAGGAAACTACGGAGGAAAGGAAAAAAAGATAATTAAGAGGCTAATACCCACATATATCTTCCTTAGTCCCGTGTTAATTCATGCATGATGAAATTTCCTGTCAAATTTCTACTATGAATTCCCGCCACACACACCAAGCATGGATTTGAGACCAATAATCAACTTCCCACGCCTAATCCCTTGATAAACTCCCGCCTTTAAACTCCCATTTTCTCTTTGTTGATATTGCCAAACATGGCGATAGTTCCAAAAACTCATCCCAAAACTTAATTCCTATAAGATCCTATGCATTGCGAGGATGTCATTTAACACATCCCCTAAACTTAATTCCCATTTCATTTGGCCAATTCACACATCCTTTTGCATACTAATAACCATTTCAACTATACCCCATATTTAAAAAAACTCAAAAACAATGTACATTTTAGTTTGTGTGCGTCACAAGCTAGAGGGCATGTCAGCCAACTAGAGTTTACCACGGACGCCATAGTAGCGGAAGGGGAGGTGAGGGAGATGGAGAGGTGCCACGACCTGATTCCTACCCTCACCGATGCTTGAGGACGCGGCAACAACCGAGACGACGTGAGTGCGGGAAGGCTATCAGGAGCAGTAGGAGGGTTTATCTACACTTCTCTGAATGTGGAAGGGGATAATATGGCCTTTTTCAGATAATACCATACGCCACCAGCATAATTTAGTATTCATGATTTAGTGTTGGTTCAAATAGTTATTAGGCAGCATCTGAAATGTGTTACAGAAAAAGGTGAAGCTTGTCGGCATGATGCCATTTGTACCCATCTATTTTGTTACCTATATGTTTTTATTGTTTCATGCTATTATCATATCACTTTTACATATTTTTGGCAACAATTTTTTTCTGAACTAACATACTAATCTAGACATCTAGTGCCTAGTGCAAGTTCCTATTTCTACATGTTTTTAGTTTTACAGATAATCAATTTTTAGGAAGGTCAAAATACCCCGGTGATTTAATATGTTTTTTAGAATATATGTGATTTTTGGGCGAAATCATCAACAGAAAATTGTGCCCGAGGGCCCCGCGCTGCCAGATGACGCAACCACCCCCTTGTCGCGCCCTGGGCCCGTGTGGGCATCCCTCAAGTCGGTTGGAGCTCTCCTTCGGTCACAAGGAAGCTAATTTAATGAGGGAAATCCCCTCAAAATTTTAGCCCGACCAGAGCTATGGATCTCCGACTATAAAAGAAATGGTGTTTGGCCAGAAAACATAACCGAAAACAGAGAGAAACCAAGGAGGAATGATCCAATATTGGAGGGGCTCCCGCTGTTACGGCATATCTCTCTCAGGGTAGTTTTGGTGATTGATGACAACATGTTTGCGGACTAATCTTGTGCTTTGAATAGTTCTCAGATTCTCCCCTGGCACGAGACGTTTTCTTCCCCTCGGAGTGTCTTTCAAGACGGTGTAGCTCTTTCGTTTCTCTCTCGGTGGACTAGTTGCGTAGAGGGCACCGTACTATCAAGAGGGGGTCCGCTGGGGTATTGCATGGGTGGAATCAACACGTACACATCAGCTTCTCACCCTCCGAGATTTTCCATTCCATTGAAGAGATCTCTCCTCTCTTCCTTGTCCTGTCTGGGTCCCTGCGGTAGTACTGCGCCACCCAGCGGTAGTACCGCTGAGGAGCCACAAGCGGCAGTACCGCTCCACAGCAGTAGTACCGCCTGTGTCTCCACAGCAGTAGTACCGCTGGGGTGCCTGGCACCACCGCCTCGTCCTCAGCCTCTTTGGAGAGATTCTCTCTCTCTCTTCTGTGTCCCAGCGGTAGTACCGCACTACAAGCGGTAGTACGGCCGAAGGGTCACAAGCGGCAGTACCGCTCCTCAACGGTAGTACCGCCCGTGACCCCGCTGCCGTAGTACCGCTGGGCAGTTTGGCTCCTACCGCCTCAATTCGAGGGGTCTTTTTCTCGTGTCGGGTTTTGCGGCACTAGTTGCGGTTGTAGAGGTGGTAGTACCGTTCCAGGAGCGGTAGTACCGCCCCTACCACCGCGGTAGTACCGCGTTGGATCCTTTTCCCTACTAGTCTCCTCTGCGCGGCAGTGCCGCTGGCTGGTGCGGCAGTACCGCTGACCTAGCGGTAGTACTGCCCCCTCTTAGCGGTAGTACCGCCCTGTGCGGGGCTGGTTGGTGAGGGGCAACGGTTGGATTGTTGCCCCCACTATAAAAGGGGGTCTCCTTCTTCCCTTTGACCTACCTCTTCCTCCTCAAGCTCCATTTATTGCTCAAGCTCCATTAAATGCTCCAAGCTCCATTTTCGCCTGATCTATCTCTTTAGCCAATCAAACTTGTTGATTTGCTCGGGAGTGGTTGAGAAGGCCCCGATCTACACTTCCACCAAGGGATTTTCGATTCCCCCACTCATCCCTAGCGGATCTTGTTACTCTTGGGTGTTTGAGCACCCTAGACGGTTGAGGTCACCACGGAGCCATAGTCCTTCGTGGTGAAGCTTCGTGGTTTTGTTGGGAGCCTCCGATTAAGTTATGGAGATTGCCCCAACCTTGTTTGTAAAGGTTCGGTCGCCGCCTTCAAGGGCACCAATAGTGGAATCACGGCATCTCGCATTGTGTGAGGGCGTGAGGAGAATACGGTGGCCCTAGTGGCTTCTTGGGGAGCATCGTGCCTCCACACCGCTCCAACGGAGACGTACTTCCCCTCAAAGGGAAGGAACTTTGGTAATACATCCTCGTCTCCACCGGATCCACTCTTGGTTATCTCTTACCTTTACTTGTGCAAGCTCTTTAGTGTTACTTCTCTTGCTTGCTTGTTTGCTTGTTGGTATTGCATCATATAGGTTACTCACCTAGTTGCACATCTAGACAACCTACTTTGATGCAAAGTTTAATTTGATAAAGAAAAGTTAAAAATTGGTAGTTGCCTATTCACCCCCCTCTAGTCAACCATATCGATCCTTTCAATTGGTATCAGAGCCTCGTCTCTTTATTAAGGACTTTACCGTCCAAAGAGTATGGTTGATACCGTAGACGGTGTGGAGGAACACTCCGGTATGAATCCGATCTTGTCCACGGGCGATGGGGGAACCTCGGTCTCTCGTGAGGAATTCAATGTGGCCTTAGAGACATTGAAGACCTCCATGACGACCGAGGTTGAAAGCATGTTTACTAAATTTCTTGAGGGGCTTAAACTTTCCACCGCACCGTTGAAAGTGGGTGATCCCACCAACAAGGTGACATATGTTATCCCCGACAAGGGGGAAGCTAGTAGTGAAAAGGCTCCATCTTCTAGTGGTAAAAATGGCACCGACATCTTTGCTCATGTGGAACCACCACTTGTTTATGGTGGACCGGTTCCTTCTACTCATTTGAATTATGCCGATCCTCCCCCTAAGATTGTGAAAAATGAGGACTTTGATTCTTGGATTTACCGCTTTAAACGTCATTTAAATCATGTGAACACTAACCTTTGGAGAATCATTGAAGAAGGTTTTTATCCGCATGATCCAAGCAACTTCACTCCTCGAGAAGCCGCGGATAATCAATTCAATGAGAATGCTCTCTTCATCATTCAAGATGCAATTCCACCCGAAGACCTACCTCATCTTCGTCCCTTCGCCTTGGCCAAAGATGCATGGCATTGTGTTGTCTCTCTCTACCGGGGAAGCGCAAGCATTCAACGCTCCAACTATGAAGTGGTGCAAGATGAGGCCGATGAGTTTGCTATGAAAGAAGATGAAGAACCTCGTGAGCTTTATCGGAGAGTAACCAAACTCGCGGTCTCACTACGAGATCACGGGAGCAAGGACACGGATGACAATTGGATCAAACGCAAATTCCTCAAGGCAATGATGCCCTACCACAAGGCCATGTCCTCCGTCATTCGTCAAAGACCGGACTTCCACACTTTGACCTCAAGCGAAGTGTTGGATGAGTTTGTGGCCATGAACATTTTGGACAAGACCGCCGATAATGCGGTGCTCCGTTCTCAACGGGCAAAGAAGCCTAACCTTGCATTGAAGGCCAAGCTCACCGTTGAAGAAGAAGAAGAGGAAGAAGAGGAGAGCAACCCCAAAGATACGAAGTATGCATATCATGAACACATGGCACTTGCTTCAAGGCAATTTTGGAGCAAGAAAAACTCGAGGCCAAACTTTAGAAAAACAACTCGAGTGGCACGAGGGGCAAGCAACGTGTAAGGACTTGCTACAATTGCGGCAACGTGAGTCATTTTGTTGCAGAATACCCGTATGAGAAGAGGGAAGACAATGGTGGCAAGCTCATCCGAAAGGACAAGGCCAAGTCGTTCCCCAACAAGAACAACTTCACCAAGAAGACTCCTCCCAAGGCATTGGTTGTACAATAAGAGTACAATGAGGACGAGGATGATGATGAAGATGATGAGTCGGTTGCCATGGCCTCCGTTGCCATTGCGACGACTTCATGGGTGTCTCTCTTCGACTCACCCAATGAGAGCATCACCGCCAAGTGCCTCATGGCTAAAGCCACCAACAAGGTAACCCCCAATATCAAAACTACCATCATTAATCATCCTTCTCCGACAGATAGCATAAATGAACTTGAGGGAGCTAATGTGGAGGCTAACGAGTTTGAGGCCTTTATGGGCAAACTCAAGGGAAAATCCAAGAAGCACTTTGTTGCTCTCTTGGAACAACTTGGTGAAGCCAATGGCGTGATCGAGGCTCACGAAGACACCATCACCAAGATGGAAGGGCATAGTCATGACTATGCCGATGAGATTTCGGATCTTTCCAATGCTCTTGAGGAAGAGCGTGGTCTTCGTTTGGCTCTTGAGGAGTCACACACCGTTGATCATGCTAAGTTAAAGAAAGATTATGATCATGTCCTCATAGTTTCTCATGTGCTAAACTCCGAGAAGGCCGAACTTGAGGTTGATCTTGCTAGACTCAAAGAGGAGTTTGATCTACTTGACAAGGCTCACAAGGTCTTGAAGGGTGCTCATGCTAGCCTCAAAGAGTCTCATGATCAACTTCAAGTAAAGCTAACCAAGGACAAAGCCACTTTCCCTCGTATGATGTTAATTGATAATGCAAATGCTACTAACCCGTGTTGTGAGCATGTGCATCTCACTGAGGAGAACGCTAAGCTAAAGGGGCAACTTGAGAGAGGTCTTGCGACTTGCATACAAGGCAAGAAGAACCTCAACGATCTCTTGATCAACCAAAAGGGAGTTGTGGCCAAGGAATGGGTTGGGTACGTGCCCGACTCCAAGAACAAGAAGAAGAATGACAAGACCAAACGACCTCCTCCTCTCATGCAAACCTTTGTGAAGGAGGGAGAGAGTTCCTTCGAGGAGAAGAAGAAGAACAATGTCAAGAAGGGCAATGTCACCCCTCCCAACAAAGCCAGCGATTTTAATCCTTCCTATGTGTTATGTCGTGCTAGTGATGGGCATGTTTATGCCAAATTTGTTGGTTCTCCTCATGAATACATTGAATGGTCTATTTGGGTTCCAAAAACCCTTGTTACTAACATCAAAGGACCCATTACAAAATGGGTACCTAAAACCAAGCATTGATCTCTTGTAGGTGTTTGCTTCCGGTGGGGGATCATGGTTGCTCGATAGCGGAGCTACAAATCATATGACCGGAAGCAAGGACTTGATGGTGGACATGCACAAGGTTCCATCTATGCCCACCAATGTCGAGTGGGGTGACGCCTCATCTTCTAAGATATTGGGACTTGGCAAGGTGGTCATCTCTCATGATCTCACGATCGAGAAGGTCATGCTTGTTGAGTCCCTTGCATACAATTTACTTTCCGTTCGTCAACTTGCAATCATGGGCTTTGCCATTTTCTTTGATATCGATACCGTGGCCCTCTTGTGGAGCAAGACTCTTAAAGTAGCTTTTGTTGGGCATGTTGAGAACTGTCTATATGTGATTAACTTTTCGGAGCGACCACTAAGACCGCGACATGCCTAATGGCTAAAGTTGATGTGGGATGGCTTTGGCATCGCCGTTTAGCCCATGTCAATATGAGATCTTTGCAAAGTCTCCTCAAGGGGGACCATGTCCGTGGACTAACGAATGTTAGTTTTGCTAAAGATCGTGCTTGCAGTGCCTGTATCGAAGGAAAGCTACATGAGAAGGCTCACCCTCCCATGACTATCATTTATTCAAAGAGGCCTTTGGAGCTCCTTCACATGGATCTCTTTGGGCCTCCATCCTTAGATAGTCTTGGAGGTAGGAAGTATTGCTTGGTGATTGTGGATGACTACTCAAGGTACACGTGGGTGTATTTCTTCAAGAGGAAGAGCGAGACCCAACAAACTGTCATTGACTTTGCAAATGAAGCACAACGTCAACACAATGCAAAGATCTTGACAATAAGAAGTGACAACGGCACCGAGTTCAAGAACTACACCTTGGATGAGTTTCTTAGTGATGAGGGAATCAAGCATCAATATTCCGCACCCTACACCCCTCAACAAAACGGTGTTGCAGAGAGGAAGAACCGGACGTTGATGGATGCGGCAAGGACCATGATGGCGGAGTTCAAGTCTCCGTACAACTTTTGGGCCGAAGCCATCAACACCGCGTGTCATGCATCCAATCGGCTCTACCTCCGCAAGTGCTTGAACAAGACTCCATATGAGATACTCACCGGTAACAAGCCCAACCTCAAGTACTTCCGGGTATTCGGGTGTAAGTGTTTCATTCTCAAGAAAGGTGTTCGGTTGTCTAAATTTGAGGCTAGAGCTTATGAGGGCATATTTGTTGGCTATGCTACAAACTCTCATGATTACCGTGTCCTCAATAAATCCACGGGACTTATTGAGGAGACGTGTAACGTGGAGTTTGATGAGAATAACGGCTCCCAAGTGGAGCAAAGTGGCACTTGTGATGTAGGTGATGAAATTCCTCCCCAAGCCATAAGAAGAATGGGTGTTGGCTTTATCCTACCCATTGAGGAACCCCTTTTGACCGAAGGAGAAGGACAAAGCTCCACTCAAGTGGAGCCATCACCAACCCAAGGCCCACACGCTTCCGAAGTTCAACATGAAGGCCCTCATCTTCAAGAACATGACCAAGGGCAAGATCACGCTCAAGACGGTGTTGACACATCAAGTGATGCCCAAGGTCAAGTTCTCTCCTCCGAGCAAGTTCAAGAACAAGAACAAGCCCAAGACGACGCTCAAGATGATCAAGTGACCACTCCTCGTCTCACCCCCGAGGAGGAATTAGAGCGTCGTGCCGCCAAGGTTGCTTCCAAGCTCTCCACCAAGGATCATCTCATGACGAATGTGCTTGGAAGCTTAAGAAAGGGGGTAAGCACTTGTAGACAATTAGCAAATTATTATGAGCATCACGCGTTTGTCTCTTGTGTGGAACCCCACAAGGTCTATGAAGCGCTAGAAGATCCGGATTGGCTCAATGCCATGCATGAAGAACTCAACAACTTTGAGCTCAACAAAGTGTGGAGATTGGTGCCAAGACCAACCGGGAATCACAATGTCATAGGAACCAAGTGGATATTTAAGAACAAGCAAGATGCCCATGGGATTATCATTCGCAACAAGGCTCGTTTGGTAGCACAAGGCTACTCCCAAGTCGAGGGTATCGACTACGGTGAAACCTTTGCTCCCATTGCTCGTCTTGAATCCATTCACATGTTGATTGCATATGCTTCTCATCATAACTTTAAGTTACAACAAATGGATGTGAAGAGTGCTTTTCTTAATGGTCCTATTAATGAGTTGGTTTATGTCAAGCAACCCCCCGGGTTCGAGGATCCCTACTTTCCCGATCATGTGTATCAACTCGATAAGGCACTCTATGGCCTTAAACAAGCCCCACGTGCGTGGTATGACCACCTTACCGAGTTGTTACAAGACTATGGTTTTGAAGTTGGGCTAATCAACCCCACTCTTTTTACTAAGAAGGTCAAAGGGGAGTTGTTTGTGTGCCAATTATACGTTGATGATATTATCTTTGGTTCTCCTAACAAAGCTTTCAATGAGGAATTTGCCGCTCTCATGACCTCAAAGTTCGAGATGTCCTCCATGGGAGAGTTGAAGTTCTTTCTAGGGTTCGAAGTGAAGAAAAGAAGAGAAGGAACCTTCATCAATCAATCCAAATACACTCAAGACATGCTCAAGAGATTCAAGCTAAGTGACATCAAGACGGCTTCCACTCCAATGCCCACCAAGTGCCAACTTGACTTAGATCCCAATGGTAAAGTGGTGGATCAAAAGGTATATCGTTCCATGATTGGATCCTTGCTTTACCTTTGTGCATCTAGACCGGACATCATGTTGAGTGTGGGAATTTGTGCACGGTTTCAAGCCGCACCTAAGGAAAGTCACTATGTGGCGGTCAAACGAATCTTTCGATATTTGGCTCATACCCCAAACTTTGGCTTATGGTACCCAAGAGGATCAAACTTCAAGCTTGTAGGGTACTCGGATTCCGATTGGGCGGGAGACAAAGTGGATAGGAAGTCCACTTCCAGAGGGTGCCAATTCCTTGGTTGCTCTTTGGTAAGTTGGTCTTCCAAAAAGCAAAGTTGTGTGTCTCTCTCGTCCACTGAGGCGGAGTATGTTGCCGCCGGTAGTTGTTGTGGACAACTCCTATGGATGAGGCAAACTTTAAAGGATTACGGTATCACTTGTGACAAAGTGCCTCTTTGGTGTGACAATGAAAGTGCCATCAAGATCTCTCTCAACCCGGTGCAACACTTCAAGATGAAGCACATTGAGATTCGGTATCACTTCATCCGGGATCACATTAGGCGAGGAGAGATCAAGCTCAACTATGTCAACACTCATGACAACCTTGCAGATATTTTCACGAAGCCCTTGGATGAAGCAATATTTCGCGAGTTAAGGCATGAGCTAAATATCATTTATTCGAGCAATGTGGCTTGAACCCTTGCACACCCCACCACGCTCAATTTGTTGTCTAGTTTAGGTGTAGGCATGGACATAGGGGGAGTGTTGTTCTCTCAATGAACTCTCCCTCCCCCCATTATGCATAAATTGATCAAGTCTTTCACTTTAGCCATTGTTGATGGTACTTGTGTTTCAAAGACGAGTTTTGGTCATGGGCCCAAGGTTAAAATCTTCGTGGCGCCATACCTCTTGACTCAAACATAGGTGGCCTCGGCCACCGCCCTCTTTTGAAGAGGTGTGTCTTGGTCGTTTGCTCGTGTGCTCTCTCTTCTTGCCGTTTGTGTCTTTCCTTCGAGCAAAAGCCTTGTTTGTTTGGTTGCCGTGGCGTGCTGGGCGGTACTACCGCTGGTGGTGTGCGGTACTACCGCTCATAAGCGGTACTACCGCCCCCCATCACGGTACTACCGCTAAGGGACGAGACCAGGGGGTTATTTCGGGGGCAGGGGAGGTTTCTTCTCCCCCATACCCATTCGCTTCGCCCCCTTCTTTCTTCTTCCTCTCTCCAGCCTCCACTCGCCGCGGGAGGGCTCCGGCTGATCTCCGTCTCCGAGGCGTCCCTCTCCATTTCCTTTGGTGGAGTCGATCCCCACCCCGTTCTCTTGCCATGGATGCCGGTATTGCCCCCGTTCCTTCTTTCCTTTTGTCTCGTTTTTAGATCTTGTTTCTTAGGGGCAATGGTGGTTGCATCTCTAGATTTTTGGCTAAATCTAGGCTTGAGTTGGTTGGAGAAGGCAACTAGACTATCTCGATTAGAGTTTGGTAGGAATATTTTTGAATTTGGCAGGCCGGTAGTGCCGGATCTGACCACGGTAGTAGGAAACCGCTGTTTCTCCGCCTCGTGCTGTAGGAAACTGCTGTTTCTCCGCCTCGAGCCGTACTACCACTCTCGTTGGAGCGGTACTACCGCTTGGGCTCGAGCAGTACTACCGCTCTCGTTGGAGCAGTACTACCGCTTGACCTCGAGCGGTACTACCGCTCTCTTTGGGATGGTACTACCGCTTGGGTGGTACTACCGCGGGCATGTCACGGTACTACCGCTGCATGCCAAATTCCATCAAATTCCTACCTTACCTTGATTATTTTTGTTGTGTTTGTTGGCTTATGCTCGTTCTTTCTAGTTGTTTTGCGTGTTCTTGTGTTTGGCTCCAGGTGATGACCCTTCTGAGTATCAAGCTCGCCGTATCAACCCCGGGCGTGCAACATCAAAACGCTACCGCACCTCTGAGCCACCCGGTGGTTCCTCGAGCACCCAACCGCCTCCAGCAAGCGCATCTGCAAGTGTTCCTCCACCTCCTCAGCAATCGAAGAGATCCGCCAACAAGCCAAAAGGGAAGACTATGACTGAGATGACCAACAAGGAGTTTTGGGAGAAGCATCGCCGCAACCCCTATGCGGTGGACCGAGAACCCACTTTGGTCAACCGCCCGTTCTGGAACCGTTTTCAGTTTGCCATCTACTTTGATGTGATCAAGGCTAAGAAGAATCTCTTTGTTGATGTTCGCTCCATTGACACTGATGCTATGGAGAAGGACCTGGAGTACTTTGGCGAAGCCCTTCAGATGTGCACTCAGCTGAACATTCTCAGGATCATGCAATTCAATAAGGATTTTGATGCGGATTTGGTGGCTCAATTCTATGCCACCATCCATCTTGGGACGGATGTCGACAGGACTCTGACATGGATGACCAATGGCAAGCTGCTTTCCGTCAAGTGGAAGGCTTTCATGGAGTTACTTGATGTGGTGGATCACGGGCTTGAGACTCCTGTCGGTTTCCGCCCTCACCGCAATGCTACGTCCACCCACAAGCAAGCCCTTTGGCCCTACTGCACTGTGAAACTTCACCCAGTAACTGAGAAGAAGACCTATGAGTTGTCTCCGTATCTGGACATTCTTCATCGCATCTTCCATGAGACTCTCTTCCCTCGGATCGGGAATCTGGATATGGTCCACTCTTACCTCGTGGACATGCTCCTTTTCTGTCAGCATGAGAAGGAAGCAAGCACTGGAGAGAGCCTGGATATTTCTCATGTCATGTGGTCTGAACTTCTCTCTGCCGTGTCTGAGCGCAAGTGCCCGATATATGGTCCATTCATCATGAGGCTCATTGAGAGGGCCTGGGCACAGACCTATCCCAGAGTGTTGCTAGAGACTGGAGACTTGGTTTCTCATGAGATCAAGCGTCTAAGGAAGAGGGACAATTGGGTCACCCCAGCGCCTCAAACAGGGGGTCTGTCTGCTGCTGCTGCTGCTGCTACTGCTGCCATGGAGACCGAGGGTGGGGCAGCCACTGATGATCACGAGGAGGATATTGGCCCCTCTAGTGCTGAACCCTCGTGGGCGAAGAAGCTTAAAAACAAGTTGAAGAAGCTTTTCTGCATGGAGTCTCATGGTCAGTACATGACTCATGTGGCGGAGAAGCATGCCAGGATGCGCCACAAGGAGCTCATGCGTCAGTTGGGAGCGACAGTTGCCAGTGGTTCTGAGGGTCAGATCACTGAAGAGGAGGAGTGGATTCATCAGCACTGCCCTTGGACCGACTCCGACGCCGAGCAGTTTTCGACCAACGACGGAGATGCAGACGATCACGCTAAGATTTGATGTTTCGAGATTCTCAGCTTGCCATCACCTGGAGTTGTAGCGTCGCTCTTTTCCCTTTTTGGTGTCTCGCTGCCAAAGGGGGAGAGAGTGTAGGGATTTGTGTCGTGCTTTGTGTTTGTCGTCTTGTGTTTTCTTGTGTGTTCTCTCGGTGTCTTTGTTTGGTTTGGTTTGGTTTGGTGCCTGTGAGACCTAAGTTCTAGACATATGGTGTGAGACATATGCTCCATATCGCTACCTTATTACTGATGTCTATTCAGTACTGTAGTTTATTATGAGTTGCATGCTTGTCCTGTTTTATACTCTTCTCCCATATATCTTGTGCTTAGTATTGTTGGACTATAAAATATAGGGGGAGTGTTGATCCGGATGTGTGTGTCTTGCTTTCCGAATGTTCCTCTATCTAGGTGCACACATTCTGGGGGAGCCCGTCTATATTTTGTAGTTCTTAGCTTTCTTACTTTTATTTCTTTTCCTTGCGCAAATCCCTAGTTGTCATCAATCCACCAAAAAGGGGGAGATTGTTACGGCATATCTCTCTCAAGGTAGTTTTGGTGATTGATGACTACATGTTTGCAAACTAATCTTGTGCTTTGAATAGTTCTTAGATTCTCCCCTGGCACGAGACGCTTTCTTCCCCTCGGAGTGTCTTTCAAGACGGTGTAGCTCTTTCGTTCCTCTCTCGGTGGACTAGTTGCATAGAGGGCACCGTACTATTAAGAGGGGGTCCGCTGGAGTTTGCATGGGTGGAATCAACACGTACACATCAGCTTCTCACCCTCCGAGCTTTTCCATTCCATTGAAGAGATCTCTCCTCTCTTCCTTGTCCTGTCTGGGTCCCTGCGGTAGTACCGCGCCACCCAGCGGTAGTACCGCTGAGGAGCCACAAGCGGCAGTACCGCTCCACAGCGGTAGTACCGCCCGTGTCTCCACAGCGGTGCCTGGCACCACCGC
>NC_041392.1:212172614-212178203 GCF_002162155.2 Triticum dicoccoides | reverse complement strand
CGCACTACAAGCGGTAGTACGGCCGAAGGGTCACAAGCGGCAGTACCGCTCCTCAGCGGTAGTACCGCCCGTGACCCCGCTGCCATAGTACCGCTGGGCAGTCTGGCTCCTACCGCCTCGATTCGAGGGGTCTTTTTCTCGTGTCGGGTTTTGGGGCACTAGTTGCGGTTGTAGAGGCGGTAGTACCGTTCCAGGAGCGGTAGTACCGCCCCTACCACCGCGGTAGTACCGCGTTGGGTCCTTTTCCCTACTAGTCTCCTCTGCGTGGCAGTGCCGCTGGCTGGTGCGGTGGTACCGCTGACCTAGCGGTAGTACCGCCCCCTCTTAGCGGTAGTACCGCCCTGTGCGGGGCTGGTTGGTGAGGGGCAACGGTTGGATTGTTGCCCCCACTATAAAAGGGGGTCTCCTTCTTCCCTTTGACCTACCTCTTCCTCCTCAAGCTCCATTTATTGCTCAAGCTCCATTAAATGCTCCAAGCTCCATTTTCGTCTGATCTATCTCTTTAGCCAATCAAACTTGTTGATTTGCTCGGGAGTGGTTGAGAAGGCCCCGATCTACACTTCCACCAAGGGATTTTTGATTCCCCCACTCATCCCTAGCGGATCTTGTTACTCTTGGGTGTTTGAGCACCCTAGACGGTTGAGGTCACCACTGAGCCATAGTCCTTTGTGGTGAAGCTTAGTGGTTTTGTTGGGAGCCTCCGATTAAGTTGTGGAGATTGCCCCAACCTTGTTTGTAAAGGTTCGGTCGCCGCCTTCAAGGGCACCAATAGTGGAATCACGGCATCTCGCATTGTGTGAGGGTGTGAGGAGAATACAGTGGCCCTAGTGGCTTCTTGGGTAGCATCGTGCCTCCACACTGCTCCAACGGAGACGTACTTCCCCTCAAAGGGAAGGAACTTCGGTAACACATCCTCGTCTTCACCGGATCCACTCTTGGTTATCTCTTACCTTTACTTGTGCAAGCTCTGTAGTGTTACTTCTCTTGCTTGCTTGTGTGCTTGTTGGTATTGCATCATATAGGTTGCTGACCTAGTTGCACATCTAGACAACCTACTTTGATGCAAAGTTTAATTTGATAAAGAAAAGTTAAAAATTGGTAGTTGCCTATTCACCCCCCCTCTAGTCAACCATATCGATCCTTTCACCCGCCCTCCATGGAGGCCAAGGACCAGAGAGGGAAACCTTCTTCCATCTAGAGGGAAGTCCTGGAAGGAAGAAAAGGAGGTGGCCTTTCTCCCCTTTCTCCTAGTGGCGCCGGAGCACTGAGGGTTGAATAATGGGCAATGGCCATACCAATATATTTATTGTCAATTCTATACATTCCATTCATTGACATGAAAACTTGAGAGACTGATGCACTTGTTTTATTGGCTTTTCCCTGTAGATGTGCAAACAAGCACATTGGATCCATCGAATTAGAAGCAAACAGTCGGGCATGTCCACTCTTTTCATCCGAAGATAATTGTAGGGTGCGGTGTCCTCTCCACATAGTGCTTAGAGATAATGCAACATTTCTTCCTGCTGAGGCGGAAGAAGAAGCAAAGGGCAGAGTCGCCACCTAGCGCACACTACTCGTGTTACCGCCACCATCCGATCAAGTTTTTTTTACCAAGATGCAACACATATTCGGTACTGTTTTCTGTTTATAGTAGATCTTCCTCTTCTCTTGTCCCAATTGTATGTAGACTCGCAACTTTCACATTCAATCTTTCGAGGCTTCTATGTAACGTCATTCTTGTGTCCTTCTCTGGAGTTTACTGATACGTCTCCAACGTATCTATAATTTTTGGTTGTTCCATGCTATTATATTGTCCATCTTGGATGTTTTATATGTATTTATATGCTATTTTATATGATTTTTGGGACTAACCTATTAACCTAGAGCCCAGTGCCAGTTTCTGTTTTTTCCTTGTTTTCGAGTTTTATAGAAAAGGAATACCAAACGGAGTCCAATTGACGTGCCAATTTTTGATGATTTTTTATGGACCAGAAGAAGCCACCGGAGTAAAATAGTTGGGCCAGAAGAGTCCTGAGCCATCCACGAGGGTGGAGGGCGCGCTCCCTGCCTCATGGATGACTCGGAGACCCCCCCCCCTGAGGTGAGACCGACACCAAAAGTTCCTATAAATACAGAAACCCCCAAAAAGAAACCTAGATCGGGAGTTCCGCCGCCGCAAGCCTCTGTAGCCACCAAAAACCAATCGGGACCCTGTTCCAGCACCCTACCGGAGGGGGGGTCCATCACAGGTGGCCATCTTCATCATCCTGGCGCTCTCCATGACGAGGAGGGAGTAGTTCACCCTCAAGGCTGAGGGTGTGTACCAGTCGCTATGTGTTTGATCTCTCTCTCTCTCTCGTGTTCTTGATTTGGCACGATCTTGATGTATCGCGAGCTTTGCTATTATAGTTGGATCTTATGATGTTTCTTCCCCTCTATCTCTTGTAATGGATTGAGTTTCCCTTTGAAGTTATCTTATCGGATTGAGTCTTTAAAGATTTGAGAACACTTGATGTATGTCTAGCGTGGGATACCCGTGGTGACAATGGGGTATTCTATTGATTCACTTGATGTATATTTTGGTGATCAACTTGCGGGTTCCGTGACCTTAGGAATCTATGCATAGGGGTTGGCACACGTTTTAGTCTTGACTCTCCGGTAGAAACTTTGGGGCACTCTTTGAAGTTCTTTGTGTTGGTTGAATAGATAAATCTGAGATTGTGTGATGCATATCGTATAATCATACCCGCGGATACTTGTGGTGACATTGGAGTATCTAGGTGACATTAGGGTTTTGGTTGATTTGTGTCATAAGGTGTTATTTTACTACGAACTCTAGGGCTGTTTGTGACACTTATAGGAATAGCCCAATGGATTGATCAGTAAGAATAACTTTGAGGTGGTTTCGTACCCTACAATAATCTCTTCGTTTGTTCTCCGCTATTAGTGACTTTGGAGTGACTCTTTGTTGCATGTTGAGGGATTGTTATATGATCTAATTATGTTATTATTGTTGAGAGAACTTGCACTAGTGAAAGTATGAACCCTAGGCCTTGTTTCGACACATTGCAATACCGTTTTCGCTCACTTTTATCATTATTTACCTTGCCGTTTTTATAATTTCAGATTATAAAAACCTATATCTACCATCCATATTGCACTTGTATCACCATCTCTTCGCCGAACTAGTGCACCTATACAATTTACCATTGTATTGGGTGTGTTGGGGACTGATACGTCCATTTTGCATCATGCTTTTATATCGATATTTATTGCATTATGGGCTGTCATTACACATTATGTCACAATACTTATGCCTTTTCTCTCTTATTTTACAAGGTTTACATGAAGAGGGGGAATGCCGGCAGCTGGAATTCTGGGCTGGAAAAGGAGCAAATATTAGAGACCTATTCTGCACATCTCCAAAAGTCCTGAAACTCCACGGGAATTATTTTCAGAATATATAAAAAATATTGGGCGAAAGAAGTACCAGAGGGGGCCACCCACCGTCCACGAGGGTGGGGGGCGCGCCCCCTGCCTCATGGGCCCCCTGGTGGCCCTCTGATGCCCATCTTTGGCTATATGGAGTCTTTCGTTGAGGAGAAAAATCATAAGCTAGCTCACGGGACGAAACTCCGACGCCATGAGGCGGAACCTTGGCGGAACCAATCTACGGCTCCGGCGGAGCTGTTTTGCCGAGGAAACTTCCATCCGGGAGGGGGAAATCATCACCATCGTCATCACCAACGATACTCTCATCGGGAGGGGGTCAATCTCCATCAACATCTTCACCAGCGCCATCTCCTCTCAAACCCTAGTTCATCTCTTGTATCCAATCTTTGTATCCAAACCTCAGATTGGTACCTGTGGGTTGCTAGTAGTGTTGATTACCCCTTGTAGTTGATGCTAGTTGGTTTACTTGGTGGAAGATCATATGTTCAGATCCATTATGCATATTAATACCCCTCTGATTATGAACATGAATATGCTTTGTGAGTAGTTACATTTGTTCCCGAGGACATGGGAGAAGTCTTGCTATAAGTAGTCATATGAATTTGGTATTCGTTCGATATTTTGATGAGATGTATGTTGTCATCCCCCTGGTGGTGTCATGTGAACGTCGACTACATGACACTTCACCGTTGTTTGGGCCTAGAGGGAGGCATTGGGAAGTAATAAGTGAAGGAAATATGCCCTAGAGGCAATAATAAAGTTATTATTTATTTCCTTATATCATGATAAATGTTTATTATTCATGCTAGAATTGTATTAACCGGAAACATGATACATGTGTGAATACATAGACAAACAGAGTGTCACTAGTATGCCTCTACTTGACTAGCTCGTTGATCAAAGATGGTTATGTTTCCTAGCCATAGACATGAGTTGTCATTTGATTAACGGGATCACATCATTAGGAGAATGATATGATTGACTTGACCCATTCCATTATCTTAGAACAATGATTGTTTAGTTTGTTGCTGCTGCTTTCTTCATGACTTATACAAGTTCCTATGACTATGAGATAATGCAACTCCCGTTTACCAGAGGAACACTTTGTGTGCTACCAAACGTCACAACGTAACTGGGTGATTATAAAGGTGCTCTACAGGTGTCTCCAAAGGTACTTGTTGAGTTGGCGTATTTCGAGATTAGGATTTGTCACTCCGATTGTCGGAGAGGTATCTCTGGGCCCACTCGGTAATGCACATCACTATAAGCCTTGCAAGCATTGTAACTAATGAGTTAGTTGCGGGATGATGTATTACGAAACGAATAAAGAGACTTGCCGGTAATGAGATTGAACTAGGTATTGAGATACCGACGATCGAATCTCAGGCAAGTAACATACCGATGACAAAGGGAACAACATATGTTGTTATGCGGTTTGACCGATAAAGATCTTCATAGAATATGTAGGAGCCAATATGAGCATCCAGGTTCCGCTATTGGTTATTGACCGGAGACGTGTCTCGGTCATGTCCACATAGTTCTCGAACCCATAGGGTCCGCACGCTTAATGTTCGGTGACGATTTGTATTATGAGTTTATGTGTTTTGATGTACCGAAGGTAGTTCGGAGTCCCGGATGAGATCGGGGACATCACGAGGAGTCTCGAAATGGTCAAGACGTAAAGATCGATATATTGGACGACTATATTCGGACATCGGAAAGGTTCTGAGTGATTCGGGTATTTTTCGGAGTACCGGAGAGTTACGGGAATTCGCCGGGGAGTATATGGGCCTTATTGGGCTTTAGGAAAAAGAGAGAGGAGAGGCTGCGCCCCCCCTGATACGTCTCCAACGTATCTATAATTTTTGATTGCTCCATGCTATATTATCTACTGTTTTGGACATTATTGGGCTTTATTATCCACTTTTATATTATTTTTGGGACTAACCTATTAACCGGAGGCCCAGCCCAGAATTGCTGTTTTTGCCTATTTTAGGGTTTTGAAGAAAAGGAATATCAAACGGAGTCCAAACGGAATGAAACCTTCGGGAACGTGATTTTCTCATCAGATAAGACTCAGGAGACTTGGACCCTACGTCAAGACACGTAACAGGAGGCCATGAGGTAGGGGGCGCG
>NC_041392.1:212147465-212172604 GCF_002162155.2 Triticum dicoccoides | reverse complement strand
GGGGGGGAGAAGTAATGGGCCTTATGGACCTTAGTGGAGAGAGAGGGGCGGCCAGGGTGGGCCGCACGCCCCCTCCCCCTCTGGTCCGAATTGGACTAGGAGAGGGGGGGCGGCGCCCCCCTTTCCTTCTCCCTCTCCCCCTTCATTTCCCCCTCCTAGTAGGAGTAGGAAAGAGGGGAGTCCTACTCCTACTAGGAGGAGGACTCCTCCTCCTCCTTGGCGCTCCATAGGGCCGGCCGGCCTCCTCCCCTTGCTCCTTTATATACGGGGGCAGGGGGCACCCCTAAGACACACAAGTTGATCCACGTGATCGTTTTCTTAGCCGTGTGCGGTGCCCCCTTCCAACATATTCCTCGATAATATTGTAGCGGTGTTTAGGCAAAGCCCTGCGACAGTAGAACATCAAGATCGTCACCACGCCGTCGTGCTGACGGAACTCTTCCCCGACACTTTGCTGGATCGGAGTCCGGGGATCGTCATCGAGCTGAACGTGTGCTAAAACTCGGAGGTGCCGTAGTTTCGGTGCTTGATCGATCGGGCCGTGAAGACGTACGACTACATCAACCGTGTTGTCATAACGCTTCCGCTGTCGGTCTACGAGGGTACATAGATCACACTCTCCCCTCTCGTTGCTATGCATCACCATGATCTTGTGTGTGCGTAGGAATTTTTTTGAAATTACTACGTTCCCCATCAGTGTGAGTAGTTTACTTCAGACCTACGGGTCCATAGTTAGTAGCTAGATGGCTTCTTCTCTCTTTTTGGATCTCAATACAATGTTCTCCCCCTCTCTTGTGGAGTTCTATTCGATGTAATCTTGTTTTTGCGGTGTGTTTGTTGAGACAGATGAATTGTGGGTTTATGATCAAGTCTAACTATGAATAATATTTGAATCTTCTCTGAATTCTTTTATGTATGATCGGTTATCTTTGCAAGTCTCTTCGAATTATCAGTTTTGGTTTGGCCTGCTAGATTGATCTTTCTTGCAATGGGAGAAGTGCTTAGCTTTGGGTTCAATCTTGCGGTGTCCTTTCCCGGTGACAGTAAGGGCATCAAGGCACGTATTGTATTGTTGCCATCGAGGATAACAAGATGGGGTTTTCTTCATATTGCATGATTCTATCCCTCTACATCATGTCATCTTGCTTAAGGCGTTACTCTGTTTTAACTTAATACTCTAGATGCATGCTGGATAGCGGTCGATGAGTGGAGTAATAGTAGTAGATGCAGGCAGGAGTCGGTCTACTTGTCTCGGACGTGATGCCTATATACATGATCATACCTAGATATTCTCATAACTATGCTCAATTTTTCCAATTGCTCAACAGTAATTTGTTCACCCACCATAGAATACTTATGCTTTCGAGAGAAGCCACTAGTGAAACCTATGGCCCCCGGGTCTATCTTTATCATATCAATCTCCTACTACTTAGTTATTTACTTTGCCATTTACTTTGCCTTTATTTTACTTTGCATGTTTATCATAAAAATACCAAAAATATTATCTTATCATATCTATCAGATCTCACTCTTTTAAGTGGCCCTATAGGGATTGACAACCCCTATTTACGTTGGTTGCGAGGATTTATTTGTTTTGTGCAGGTGCGAGGGACTCGCGCGTAGCCTCCTACTGGATTGATACCTTGATTCTCAAAAACTGAGGGAAATACTTACGCTACTTTGCTGCATCATCCCTTCCTCTTCGGGGAAAACCAACGCAGTGCTAAAAGAGGTAGCACCCCCTCCCCCCCTAATGCCTAGTCCGAATTGGACTAGGGGGAGGGGCGACGCCCCCTCCTTCCTTCTCTTCTCTTTCCCTTTCCTTCTCTCCTACTCCTACTACTCGGAAGGGCTCCTAGTTCTACTAGGAAATGGGAATCCTACTCCCGGTGGGAGTAGGACTCCCCTAGGGCATGCCATAGAGAGGGCCGGCCCTCCCCCTCCTCCACTCCTTTATATACGGGGAGGGGGCACACCTTGGAGAGACAACAATTTATCATTGATCTCTTAGCCGTGTGCGTAGATGTTATATGCACGAGTAGAACACAAGTGAGTTGTGGGCGATGCAAGTCATACTGCTTATCAGCATGTCACACTTTGGTTCGGCGGTATTGTTGGATGAAGCGGCCCGGACCGACATTACGCGTACGCTTACGCGAGACTGGTTCTACCGACGTGCTTCGCACACAGGTGGCTGGCGGGTGTCAGTTTCTCCAACTTTAGTTGAACCGAGTGTGGATATGCCCGGTCCTTGAGAAGGTTAAAACATCACTAACTTGACAAACTATCATTGTGGTTTTTGATGCGTAGGTAAGAACGGTTCTTGCTCAGCCCGTAGCAGCCACGTAAAAATTGCAACAACAAAGTAGAGGACGTCTAACTTGTTTTTGCAGGGCATGTTGTGATGTGATATGGTCAAGACGTGATGAGATATAAGTTGTTGTATGAGATGATCATGTTCTGTTGAAGTTATCGGCAACTGGCAGAAGCCTTATGGTTGTCTCTTTATTGCATAATATGCAAGTGCCATGTAATTGCTTTACTTTATCGCTATGCGATAGCAATAGTTGCAAAAGCAATAGCTGGTGAGACGACCATGTGACGACACGTTGATAAAAGATCAAGATGATGGAGATCATGGTGTCATGCCGGTAACAATGGAGATCATGACAGTACTTTGGAGATGGAGATCAAAAGGACAAGATGATGATGGCCATATCATGTCACATATTTGGATTGCATGTGATGTTTATCTTTTATGCATCTTATTTTGCTTTGATTGACGATAGCATTATAAGATGATATCTCACTAAATTTCAAGATAAAAGTGCTCTCCCTGAGTATGCACTGTTGCCAAAGTTCGTCGTGTCGAGACACCACGCGATGATCGGGTGTGATAAGCGCTACGTTCATCTACAACGGGTGCAAGCCAATTTTGCACATGCAGAATACTCGGGTTAAACTTGACGAGCCTAGCATATGCAGATATGGCCTCGGAACACTGAGACCGAATGGTCGAGCGTGAATCATATAGTAGATATGATCAACATAATGATGTTCACCATTGAAAACTACTCCATCTCACGTGATGACCGGACATGGTTTAGTTGATTTGGATCACGTGATCATTTAGATGACTGGAGGGATGTCTATCTAAGTGGGAGTTCTTAAGTAATATGATTAATTGAACTTTAGTGAACTTAGTCCTGATAGTATTTGCATCTCTATGTTGTAGATCAATAGCTTGTGATTTAGCTCCCCGTTTATTTTTGATATGTTCCTAGAGAAAAATAAGTTGAAAGATGTTAGTAGCAATGATGCGGACTAGCTCCGTGATCTGAGGGTTATCCTCATTGCTGCACAAAAGTATTATGTCCTTGATGCACCGCTAGGTGACGGACCTATTGCAGGAGCAGATACAGACATTATGAACGTTTGACAAAGCTCGATATGATGACTACTTGATAGTTTAGTGTACCATGCTTTACGGCTTAGAACCGGGACGTCAAAAATGTTTTGAATGCCACAGAACATATAAGATGTTCTAAGAGTTGAAATTGGTATTTCAGACTCATGCCCGAGTCGAGAGGTATGAGACCTCTAACAAGTACTTTGCGTACAAGATGGAGGAGAATAGCTCAGCTAGTGAGCATGTGCTTAGAATGTCTGAGTACTACAATCACTTGAATCAAGTGGGAGTTAATCTTCCAGATAAGATAGTGATTGACAGAGTTCTCTATTCACTATCACCAAGTTACTGGAACTTCATGATAAACTATAATACGCAAGGGATAACGGAAACGATTCCCAAGCTCTCCGTGATGCTGGAATCGATGAAGGTAGAAATCAAGAAAAGCATCAAGTGTTGATGGTTGACAAGACCACTAGTTTCAATAAAAGGGCAAAGGGAAGAAGGGGAACTTCAAGAAGAACGACAAGCAAGTTGCTGCTCAAGTGAAGAAGCCCAAGTCTAGACCTAAACCTGAGACTAAGTGCTTCTACTGCAAAGGGACTGGTCACTGGAAGCAGAACTGCCCCAAGTATTTGGCGGATAAGAAGGATGTCAAAGTGAACAAAGGTATATTCGATATACATGTTATTGATGTGTACTTTACTAGTGTTTATAGCAACCCCTCAGTATTTGATACTAGTTCAGTTGCTGAGATTAGTAACTCGAAACGGGAGTTGCAGAATGAACAGAGACTAGTTAAGGGTGAAGTGCGATGTGTGTTGGAAGTGGTTCCAAGATTGATATGATCATCATCGCACACTCCCTATACTTTCGGGATTAGTGTTGAACCGAAAATAAATGTTACTTGGTGTTTCCGTTGAGCACAATATGATTGGATCATGTTTATTGCAATACGGTTATTCATTTAAGTCAAAGAATAATTGTTATTCTGTTTACATGAATAAAACCTTCTATGGTCATACACCCAAGGTGAATGGTTTATTGAATCTCAATCGTAGTGATACACATATTTATAATATTGAAGCCAAAAGATGCAAAGTTAATAATGATAGTGCAACTTATTTGTGGCACTGTCGTTTAGGTCATATTGGTGTAAATCGCATGAAGAAAATCCATGCTGATGGGCTTTTGGAATCACTTGATTATGAATCAGTTGATGGTTGCGAACCATGCCTCATGGGAAAGATGACTAAGACTCCGTTCTCCGGAACAATGGAGCGAGCAACAGACTTGTTGGAAATAATACATACTGATGTATGCAGTCCGATGAGTGTTGAGGGTCGCGGCGGGTATCGTTATTTTCTGACCTTCACATATGATTTGAGCAGATATGGGTATATCTACTTGAAGAAACATAAGTCTGGAACATTTGAAAAGTTCAAAGAATTTCAGAGTGAAGTGGAAAATCATCGTAACAAGAAAATAAAGTTTCTACGATCTGATCGCAGAGGCGAATATTTGAGTTACGAGTTTGGTCTTCAATTAAAACAATGTGGAATAGTTTCACAAACTCATGCCACATGGAACACCATAGCGTAATGGTGTGTCCGAATGTCATAACCGTACTTTATTTGATATAGTGCAATCTATGATGTCTCTTACCATTTTACCACTATCGTTTTGGGGTTATGCATTAGAGACAGCTGCATTCACATTAAAAGGGCACCATCTAAATCCGTTGAGACGACACCGTATGAACTGTGGTTTAGTAAGAAACCTAAGTTGTCGTTTCTTACAGTTTGGGGTTGTGATGCTTATGTGAAAAAGTTTCATCTTGATAAGCTCAAACCCAATCAGAGAAGTGCGTCTTCATAGGATACCCAAAAATAACTGTTGGGTACACCTTCTATCACAGATCCGAAGGCAAGATATTTGTTGCTGAGAATGGATCCTTTCTAGAGAAGGAGTTTCTCTCGAAAGAAGTGAGTGGGAGGAAAGTAGAACTTGATGAGGTAACTGTACCTGCTCCCTTATTGGAAAGTAGTTCATCACAGAAATCTGTTTCTGTGACTCCTAGACCAATTAGTGAGGAAGCTAATGATGATGATCATGTAACTTCAGATCAAGTTACTACCGAACCTCGTAGGTCAACCAGAGTGAGATCCGTACCAGAGTGGTACGGTAATCATGTTCTGGAGGTCATGTTACTTGATCATGACGAACCTACGAACTATGAGGAAGCGATGATGAGCCCAGATTCTGCGAAATGGCTTGAGGCCATGAAATATGAGATGGGATCCATGTATGAGAACAAAGTGTGGACTTTGATTGACTTGCCTGATGATCGGTGAGTCATTAAGAATAAATGGATCTTCAAGAGAAAGACGGACGCTGATAGTAGTGTTACTATCTACAAAGCTCGAATTGTCGCAAAATGTTTTCGACAAGTTCAAGGTGTTGACTACGATGAGATTTTCTCACTCGTATCGATGCTTAAAAGTCTATCCGAATCATGTTAGCAGTTGCCACATTTTATGAAATCTGGCAAATGGATGTCAAAACTATATTCCTTCATGGATTTCTTAAAAGAAGAGTTGTACATGATGCAACCAGAAGGTTTTGTCGATCCTAAAGGTGCTAACAAAGTGAGAAAGCTCCAGCGATCCATCTATGGACTGGTGCAAGCATCTCGGAGTTGAAATATATGCTTTGATAAAGTGATCAAAGCATATGGTTTTATACAGACTTGCGGTGAAGCCTGTATTTACAAGAAAGTGAGTGGGAGCACTATAGCATTTCTGATAAGTATATGTGAATGACATATTGTTGATCGGAAATAATGTAGAATTTTCTGGAAAGCATAAAAGGAGTGTTTGAAAAGAGTTTTTCAAAGAAATACCTTGATGAAGCTGCTTACACATTGAGCATCAAGATCTATAGAGATAGATCAAGACATTTGATAAGTTTTTTCAATGAGTACATACCTTGACAAGATTTTGAAGTAGTTCAAAATGGAATAGTCAAAGAAGGAGTTCTTGCCTGTGTTGCAAGGTGTGAAGTTGAGTAAAGACTCAAAACCCGACCACAGCAGAAAATAGAAAGAGAATGAAAAGTCATGCCCTATGCCTCAATCATAGGTTCTATAAAGTATGCTATGTTGTTTACCAGTCCTATTGTATACCTTAGCATGATTCTGGCAAGGGAGTACAATAGTGATCTAGGAATAGATCACTGGACAACGGTCAAAATTATCCTTAGAGGACTAAGGAAATATTTCTCGGTTATGGAGGTGATAAAAAGAGTTCGTCGTAAAGAGTTACGTCGATGCAAGCTTTTTACATCGATCTAGATGACTCTAAGTCTCGATCTGGATACATATTGAAAGTGGGAGCAATTAGCTAGAGTAGCTCCGTGCAGAGCATTGTAGACATACAAATTTGCAAAATACATACGGCTCTGAATGTGGCAGACCCGTTGACTAAATTTCTTTCACAAGCAAAACATGATCACTCTTTGGGTGTTAATCACATAGCAATGTGAACTAGATTATTGACTTTAGTAAACCTTTGGGTGTTAGTCACATGGAGATGTGAATGTCGGTGTCAAAACCGGCGGATCTCGGGTAGGGGGTCCCGAACTGTGCGTCTAGGATCGATGGTAACAGGAGACAGGGGACACGATGTTTACCTAGGTTTGGGCCCTCTCTATGGAGGTAATACCCTACTTCCTGCTTGATTGATCTTGATGAATATGAGTATTACAAGAGTTGATCTACCACGAGATCATAATGACTGAACCCTAGAAGTCTAGCCTATGGTCATGAGTATGTGGTGTCCTTTCCGGACTACCCCCTTCGGTTTATATAGACACCAGGGGGATCTAGGGTTTACATGGAGCCGGTTACATAAGAAGGAATCTTCGATCGCTAAGCTTGCCTTCCACGCTAAGTAGAGTATAATCCGGACACGATGCAGTCTTCGGCCTTCATGTCTTCACAGCCCATCAGTCCGGCCCAAAGGATAATAGACCGGACGCCCGAGGACCCCTTAGTCCAGGACTCCCTCAGTGAACTAATCACATAAAGATGTGAACTATTGGTGTTAAATCACATGACGATGACTGAAGGAAATATGCCCTAGAGGCAATAATAAAGTTATTGTTTATTTCCTTATATCATGATAAATGTTTATTATTCATGCTAGAATTGTATTAACCGGAAACATGATACATGTGTGAATACATAAACAAACAGAGTGTCACTAGTATGCATCTACTTGACTAGCTCGTTGATCAAAGATGGTTATGTTTCCTAGCCATAGACATGAGTTGTCATTTGATTAACGGGATCACATCATTAGGATAATGATGTGATTGACTTGACCCATTCCATTAGCTTAGCACAATGATTGTTTAGTTTGTTGCTGTTGCTTTCTTCATGACTTATACAAGTTCCTATGACTATGAGATAATGCAACTCCCGTTTACCAGAGGAACACTTTGTGTGCTACCAAATGTCACAACGTAACTGGGTGATTATAAAGGTGCTCTATAGGTGTCTCCAAAGGTACTTGTTGAGTTGGCGTATTTCGAGATTAGGATTTGTCACTCCAATTGTCGGAGAGGTATCTTTGGGCCCACTCGGTAATGCACATCACTATAAGCCTTGCAAGCATTGTAACTAATGAGTTAGTTGCGGGATGATGTATTACGGAACGAGTAAAGAGACTTGTCGGTAACGAGATTGAACTAGGTATTGAGATACCGACGATCGAATCTCGGGCAACTAACATACTGGTGAAAAAGGGAACAACGTATGGTGTTATGCGGTTTGACCGATAAAGATCTTCGTAGAATATGTAGGAGCCAATATGAGCATCCAGGTTCCGCTATTGGTTATTGACTGGAGACATGTCTCGGTCATGTCTACATAGTTCTCGAACCTGTAGGGTCCGCACGCTTAATGTTCGTTGACGATTTGTATTATGAGTTTATGTGTTTTGATGTACCGAAGGTAGTTCAGAGTACCGGATGAGATCGGGGACATGACGAGGAGTCTCGAAATGGTCGAGACGTAAAGATCGATATATTGGACGACTATATTCAGACATCGGAAAGGTTCCGAGTGATTCGAGTATTTTTTGGAGTACTGGAGAGTTATGGGAATTCGCCGGGGAGTATATAGGCCTTATTGGGCTTTAGGGAAAAGAGAGAGGAGAGGCTGCGCGCCCTCCCAATGCTTAGTCCGAATTGGACTAGGGGAAGGGGCGGCGCCCCCTCCTTCCTTCTCTTCTCTTTCCCTTTCCTTCTCTCCTACTCCTACTACTTGGAAGGGCTCCTAGTTCTACTAAGAAAGGGGCAATCCTACTCCCGGTGGGAGTAGGACTCCCCTAGGGCGCGCCATAGAGAGGTCCGGCCCTTCCCCTCCTCCACTCCTTTATATACGGGGAGTGGGCACACCTTGGAGAGACAACAATTGATCATTGATCTCTTAGCCGTGTGCGGTGCCCCCCTCCACCATAATCCACCTCGATCATATCGTAGCGGCGCTTAGGCAAAGCCCTGCGTTGGTAGCATCATCATCACCGTCACCATGCAGTCATGCTGACGAAACTCTCCTGTGAAGCTTTGCTGGATCGGAGCTCGCGGGGCGTCATCGAGTTGAATGTGCACAGAACTCGGAGGTGCCGTGCGTTTGGTACTTGGATCGGTCGGATCGTGAAGACATACAACTACATCAACCGCGTTGTGCTAACGCTTCCGCATTCGGTCTACGAGGGCACGTGGACACACTCTCCCCTCTCGTTGCTATGCATCACCATGATCCTGTGTGTGCGTAGGGAATTTTTTTTTTAAATTACTACGTTCCCCAACAATAAGTAGATGATGGGTTGCTAGAGTGACAGAAGCTTAAACCCTACTTTATGCGTTGCTTTGTAAGGGGTTGATTTGGATCCATATGTTTCATGCTATGGTTAGGTTTACCTTAATACTTCTGTTGTAGTTGCGGATGCTTGCAATAGGGGTTAATCATAAGCGGGATGCTTTTCCAAGTAAGGGAAGTACCCAAGCACCAGTACACCCACATATCAAATTTTCAAAGTACCGAACGCAAATCATATGAACGTGATGAAAACTAGCTTGACGATAATTCCCATGTGTCCTCGGGAGCGCTTTACTTTATATAAGAGTTTGTTCAGGCTTGTCCTTTGCTACAAAAAGGATTGGGCCATCTTGCTGCACCTCATTTACTTTTATTACTTGCTACTCGTTACAAATTATCTTATCACAAAACTATCTGTTACCGATAACTTCAGTGCTTGCAAAGAATACCTTACTGAAAACCGCTTATCATTTCCTTCTGCTCCTCGTTGGGTTCGACACTCTTACTTATCGAAAAGACTGCGATAGATACCCTACACTTGTGGGTCATCAAGACTCTTTTTTGGCGCCGTTGCCGGGGAGTGAAGCGCCTTTGGTAGGTGGAATTTGGTAAGGAAAAATTTATATAGTGTGCTGAAATTTACTGTCACTTGTTACTATGGAACATAATCCTTTGAGGGGCTTGTTCGGGGTATCTTCACCCCGACCAATAGAGCAAAGAGTTTCTCCTCAACCTACTGAACCTACTGAAAATGTTTACTTTGAAATTCCTTCGGGTATGATAGAGAAACTGCTAGCTAATGCTTTCACAGGTGACGGAACATTACACCCCGATTTGCACCTAATCTATGTGGATGAACTTTGTGGATTATTTAAGCTTGCGGGTATGTCCGAGGATGTTATCAAGAAGAAGGTCTTCCCTTTATCTTTGAAGGGAGATGCATTGACATGGTTTAGGCTATGTGATGATATTGTATCATGGAACTACCAACGATTGAAATTGGAATTTCATCAGAAGTTTTATTCTATGCATCTTGTTCATCGTGATCGTAATTATATATATAATTTTTGGCCTCGCGAAGGAGAAAGCATCGCTCAAGCTTGGGGGAGGCTTAAGTCAATGTTATATTCATGCGCCAATCATGATCTCTCAAAAGAAATGATTATTCAAAAATTTTATGCCTGGCTTTCTCTTAGTAATTGCTCCATGCTCAATACTTCTTGTACTAGATCTTTTATGATGAAGACTATTGAATTCAAATGGGATTTATTGGAAAGAATTAAATGCAACTCTGAAGATTGGGATCTTGACGAAGGTAAGGAGTCAGGTATAACACCTAAGTTTGATTGTGTTAAATCTTTTATGGATACCGATGCTTTCTATGAATTTAGCACTAAATATGGACTTGACTCTGAGATATTAGCTTCTTTCTGTGAATCCTTCGCTACTCATGTTGATCTCCCTAAGGATAAGTGGTTTAAATATAATCCTCCCATTGAAGTAAAAGTAGTTGCATCTATTAAAGTTGAAGAAAAGACTATCACTTATAATGATCATGTTGTTCCTACTGCTTACATTGAGAAATCACCTTTCCCTGTTAGAATAAAGGATCATGCTAAAGCTTCAATTATGGTCAACAAAAGTAATATTAAGACACCCAAACCCCCTAAGCAAATTAAAGTTGAAACTAGTGTTGCTATGGTTAAAAATCTCTTGGCCGATAACATTGATGGGCATGTTATTTACTTCTCTAATGAATCTGCTAGACCTGATACTAAAAATAAACATAAACATGTTGTAGGCATGCCTGTTATTTCTGTTAAAATAGGAGATCATTGCTATCATGGCTTATGTGATATGGGTGCTAGTGCAAGTGCAATACCTCATTCCTTATACAAGAAATTATGCATGATATTGCACCTGCTGAGATAGAAGAGATAAATGTTACAATTAAGCTTGCCAATAGAGATACTATTTCACTAGTTGGGATTGTTAGAGATGTTGAAGTCTTGTGTGGGAAAGTTAAATATCCTGCTGATTTTGTTGTTCTTGATTCCCCACAAGATGAATTTTGTCCCATTATATTTGGTAGACCCTTCTTGAATACTGTTAATGCTAGGATAAACTACAATAAGGATATTGTTTCTGTTGGTTTAGGGGATATGTCTCATGAGTTTAATTTTGCTAAATTTCATAGACAACCCCATGATAAATAATTGCCTAGTAAAGATGAAATTATTGGTCTTGCTTCTATTGCCGTGCCTCCTAGTGATCCTTTAGAACAATATTTGCTAGACCATGAAAATGATATGTTTATGAATGAAAGAAGGGAAATAGATGAAGTATTATTTAAACAGGGACCTATTTTGAAACACAACTTGCCTGTTGAAATCCTAGGGGATCCTCCTCCACCTAAGGGTGATCCCGTGTTTGATCTTAAACCTTTACCTGATACTCTTAAATATGCTTATCTTGATGAGAAAGAGATATATCCTGTTATTATTAGTGCTAACCTTTCAGAGCATGAAGAAAAGAAATTATAGAAAACTCTGAAGAAGCACCGTGCTGCTATTGCATATACTCTTGATGATCTTGAGGGCATTAGTCCCACTCTATGCCAGCACAAAAAGTCAGAGAAAGACGCTAAACCAGTTGTTGATCACCAACGACGGTTAAATCCTAAGATGAAAGAAGTAGTAAGAAAAGAAATACTAAAGCTTCTAGAGGCAGGTATAATTTATCCCGTTGCTGATAGTCAATGGGTAAGTCATGTCCATTGTGTCCCTAAGAAGGGAGGTATTACTGTTGTTCCTAATGATAAAGATGAATTGATCCCACAAAAAATTGTTACGGGTTATAGAATGGTAATTGATTTCCGCAAATTAAATAAAGCTACAAAAAAGGATCATTACCCTTTATCTTTTATTGATCAAATGCCAGAAATATTATCCAAACATACACATTTTTGCTTTTTAGATGGTTATTCTGATTTCTCTCAAATACCTGTGTCAAAAGAGGATCAAGAAAATACAACTTTTACTTGCCATTTCAGTACCTTTGCTTATAGACGTATGCCTTTTGGTTTATGTAATGCACCTGCTAGTTTTCAAAGATGTATGACTGTTATATTCTCTGACTTTTGTGACAAGATTGTTGAGGAATTCATGGATGATTTCTCCGTTTATGGGACTTCTTTTGATGATTGCTTAAGCAACCTTGATCGAGTTTTATAGAGATGTGAAGAAACTAATCTTATCTTGAATTGGGAGAAGTGCCACTTTATGGTTAATGAAGGTATTGTCTTGGGGCATAAAATTTCTGAAAGAGGTATTGAAGTTGATAAAGCTAAAGTTGATGCTATTGAAAAGATGTCGTTTCCTAAGGACATAAAAGGTATAAGAAGTTTTCTTGGTCATGCCGATTTTTATAGGAGGTTCATTAAGGACTTTTCTAAAATTTCTCGGCCTCTGACTAATCTCTTACAAAAAGATGTTCATTTTGTCTTTGATGATGATTGTGTAGAAGCATTTGAAATACTTAAGAAAGCTTTGATTTCTGCACCTATTGTTCAGCCCCCTGATTGGAATTTACCCTTTGAAATTATGTGTGATGCTAGTGATTATGTTGTAGGGGTTGTTCTAGGACAAAGAGTTGATAAGAAATTAAATGTTATTCAATATGCTAGTAAATCTCTAGACAGTGCCCAAAGGAATTATGCTACTACTGAAAAAGAATTTTTAGTAGTTGTATTTGCTTGTGATAAGTTCAGATCTTATATTGTTGATTCTAAAGTAACTGTTCACACTGATCACGCTGCTATTAAATATCTTATGGAAAAGGAAGATGCTAAACCTAGACTTAATAGATGGGTTCTCTTGCTACAAGAATTTGATTTGCATATTATTGATAGAAATGGAGCTGAGAACCCCGTTGCAGACAACTTATCTAGGTTAGAGAATGTTCTCGATGACCCACTACCTATTGATGATAGCTTTCTCGATGAACAATTAGCTGTCATAAATGCTTCTCGTACTGTTCCATGGTATGCTGATTATGCTAATTATATTGTTGCTAAGTTTATACCACCTAGTTTCACATACCAGCAAAAGAAAAAGGTTTTCTATGATTTAAGACATTACTTCTGGGATGACCCACATCTTTATAAAGAAGGAGTAGATGGTGTTATTAGACGTTGTGTACCTGAGCACGAACAGGAATAGATCCTATGCAAGTGTCACTCCGGGGCTTATGGAGGACACCATGCTAGAGACAGAACTGCACATAAGGTATTACAATCCGGTTTTTATTGGCCTACTCTCTTCAAGGATGCCCGTAAGTTTGTTATGTCTTGTGATGAATGTCAAAGAATTGGTAATATTAGTAGACGTCAAGAAATGCCTATGAATTATTCACTTGTTATTGAACCATTTGATATCTGGAGCTTTGATTATATGGGACCGTTCCCTTCCTCTAATGGGTATACACATATTTTAGTTGATGTTGATTATGTTACTAAGTGGGTAGAAGCTATTCCAACGAGTAGCGCTGATCATAACACCTCTATTAAGATGCTTAAAGAAGTTATTTTCCCGAGGTTTGGAGTCCCTAGATACCTAATGACTGATGGTGGTTCACATTTTATTCATGGTGCTTTCCATAAAATGCTTGCTAAGTATGATGTTAATCATAGAATTGCATCTCCTTATCACCCACAGTCTAGTGGTCAAGTAGAACTGAGTAATAGAGAGCTCAAATTAATTTTTACAAAAGACTGTTAATAGATCTAGAAAGAATTGGTCCAAGAAACTTGATGATGCATTATGGGATTATAGAACTGCATATAAGAATCCTATGGGTATGTCTCCGTATAAAATGGTTTATGGTATATCATGTCACTTACCTCTTGAACTAGAACATAAGACATATTGGGCTATTAAAGATCTCAACTATGATTTCAAACTTGCTGGTGAGAAGAGGTTGTTTGACATTAGCTCACTTGATGAATGGAGAACCCAAGCTTGTCCTTTGCTACAAAAAGGATTGGGCCATCTTGCTGCACCTTATTTACTTTTATTACTTGCTACTCGTTACAAATTATCTTATCACAAAACTATTTGTTACCGATAACTTCAGTGCTTGCAGAGAATACCTTACTGAAAATCGCTTATTATTTCCTTCTACTCCTCATTGGGTTCGACACTCTTACTTATCGAAAAGGCTACGATAGATCCCCTACACTTTTGGGTCATCAGGGACACAAGAGACTCTTTGTTATTTAGTTGCAGTGTTGTTTGAGAGAGACCATCTTCATCCTACGCCTCCCACAGATTGATAAACCTTAGGTCATCCACTTGATGGAAATTTGCTACTGTCCTACAAACCTCTACACTTGGAGGCCCAACAACGTCTACAAGAAGAAGGTTGTGTAGTAGACATCATTTACCTGCAGTGTGCAGCATTGACATAGTTCAATATCTCTAAAAAACAAAGTAGAATGCTTGTTTGCCACTTATGTGGATGCAGAGTTGCGCACCGGTGTGGATATGGCTCCTTCGTATTCCTGGAAATAGTAGTTCCATTCGAAACTCGATAAAAAGTACGACAAAAAGCATGATACTCAGACCATGAGTATATTTTGCATTAGTTTCGTATCAGAATCTGCATTAGTTCCGTATCAGAATCCTGCTCGACGCATGGTTTACACTCCACACTTGAAAGTGGTGAAGATTAGTAATGACAATTTGAATGGAAGGAGAGTACACTATCCTGACGCCTTCCAAGCCTATGAAACCACTACATAGCACGACCTGACCGCACTATCACTTGGTAGAATAATAACAATTATGAATCAGAGGACTTCACTTCTCGCAATTTTATGTATAGTTTGAAGACGAAACTGATTTTGTAATTCTCCACATGATTTTGGTGAACCCTTGTATCACCTAGCACCGAGGCAAGTCCAGTAAAGATTTATGGGTACCACTAGGCATCAGACTACTGATTTTTGCTTCCCATCAGACTAGTCCTAGGCCGTTAGATGCAATTCTAGATTAGTGCTGGATGGAGCACGGTTGCATGTTGTCCACCCTGCGTGGCGTGGGAGTTTCTAAATTACAAACCAATCAACATGCATGCGTGGAATTGTTACATCATTTAAGGAAATTAATTAATTAGAAAGCACGATGATTTTCTAATGTGAGGAACATATTCTCTGTTTCCAGCATTTGTCGACGGTGCTTCCGACACAATTGAAGTTTGCTTCGATCTGAAGCATGATGAATGAAATTTGCTTCAATTCAAAAGAAATATGCTTCCAGAATATTTACAGAATTCCTTTGGATATTCACTCCAGGTCCATATAATCACGTAAGTGTTTCTGTCATATGATGAACTTGCTTCCGGTACTAAAAACCATGCATCTTAACTTCTGATCTGAAGCATGTGTGATTGTATTATGATGCATAATTTTATGATGGTTGAAGCTTGTCAAATGCAATATTGATGCATTTGATTGGTTGGTGAGACATGAGAAAATAGTTTGATAAATGTTGAAGCAGGAACCAAGTAGTATAGAAGCTTTGCCATGTTGCTGTAAAAAGAATGAAACAATCATGTCACATCTACATACATAGGCACTAGAGAACTTTATGCACAAGCATTGCATCTGTGATATTGAAGCACGACATTCCAACTCTCGGGTGCACAAGCAGATGTGTTGAGAAATCGGTGGCGTCGTCGTCGACGGCAGGAAGCATCAGAGCAATGGCATATGCAAAGGGACATCTTCAGGTCGCCAAGGAATAAAGGTGTCGATCTCGTCGTAGGCCAGCAGCCCCGCTCCCCGTCAACATCCTCATCACCATCGCCGGTGGCAGGTGAGGTGCGTGATGCTCCAGGATGGGGCGACGAGAAACGAGATCAGTAGATGACGAAGGCTGCGTACGCGCTGCTTCCTAGAGGCCGGCTCGTCGTGGGCCTCGTCGGAACGACGACATCGATGGATAAGCGGCAGGGCCAAGGGCAGCAACATGCTGCTCACCATGGTTCTCATTGGATCGGCGACAGGGAAGGGCAGCGAGGTGGTTAGGGTTATGGGCGTGAAGGGAAGATGGAACGTGGGTTTATATAGCCCAAACAGAAGTCGTTGGATGCATGGCTCTCATCTAACGGCCGAGCGCTAGTCTGACAATTTTCTAGGATCAGACTTCTGATCGGAAGGGTTTCCCAAGATTTATACCAACCGTGAGTAGGCGGAGAGTACATAAACTTTGCCATATGATGTGGGAGTATATAAACAATGAGATACGTTGTCTTGTCTAGAATGTTACTAATTACTCTACTTTTGGTAGTTCATACAATATCTATAAAGCAACATAAATACTTTGTACACCCACCATGTTCCATGTCTGCTCTGCCTCACAACGTAGGCTAGATTGAACTGCACGTATCGTCGCTACATACCCTTTTTCAGAAGAAACTTCCACACCTAACAACGCAAACTAGAAACTTGATTCTCAAAAAATCCATTACCAAAACTAAGATCCAAAAATTACCGTGTAATGGGAGGATGACATCTAACGCATCTTCTAAATTTAACTCCCAATTACTTGATTTTTCTTTCTTTCTAACTTACACATCATTTTTACTCGAGAAAAACATCCCGTTTCAATTATATCTTCATATCATTAGATAAAAAGAAAAAAGAGGCTTGCCACGGGCGCCGGCATGGCCGGAATGGAGGTGGAGGCATAGAGGTGCCACAACCCGATTGCCGGCCTCACCGACGCTCGAGAACCCAACTCGGCTTGGAGAAGGACAATTGATTGATTGCTGTTTTTTTTTCCGCCATCCTCACATAATAAAATTGCAAACGTTTAGCAAACATTGGCATTACCAATTTTTAGTTTGCCAATAGGCAAACCAGGGTCATAGCCGTTTCCTTTGTTCCTCCGTCCTAACTCCTAACCCAAGAGGCAAGAGGGCAAAAAAAAAAAAACCCTCTCCATATATCCCCTTCTCTTTTTTTCTTGTTTGCTTACGATTGAAGGCGAGCAGGAGAAACCCAGCCCAGAAACCTGCCCTCACCGTCGCCGCGGAAGATGCCGCAGCAGCAGCCGGGGGCCGGCGCCCACGTCCTGGACTCCGTACCACTCTTCGTCGTCATCCTCGGGGTCGCTCACGTCCTAGCCCTCGTACGCGATCCCTCCTCTACCTAAGCCTCCCCCTCCCTCTCCTCCTCGCGTTCCGATCTGGTTTCTTTTCCCCCTTTCATGGCTTGATGAGCTGAGCTGAGCTGATCATCCCGCTTTTCGCAGGTGTTCTGGATCTACAAGCTGGCTTCCCAGAAGCAGCCGACGCGGAGCAAGACGCACTGACCGCGCCCGCGGTCGCATCTCACGATTTCGTGCTGTCTGTTTTTTCTTTTTAGGTAAGCTTCTATCCCGTGATTTGCTCCATCCTTTTCTTGTTTGCTGGTTCCCCTCCTTTATATGCCTCAACCATCCCTTGATGTGGTAGCTAATCAGCCGTCTAGCTAGTTGCTTATCAGCAACTTGGCCTCCTCTTAGCTTGATACCATCCATAGTCCTCATTGCTATATTATTGCATAATTTTGCAAGCAATTACAGCGGAATTTTCTATGCCAGAGCATTGTTGCACACATCTTTTGGACGAAAGCAATGCCAAGATCTTGTTCTGAGATCACCGATAGAGAGAGAGTACTATAGTAAATGAATCAGTGCTTTAGGATCAGAAACATCGAATAGCACAATGAACCCATATTTCAAGACTGCCCCGTGTTAACAATGGCTGTCATCTTTGTTTTGAAGCTATAAAGATGCCAGTAAGGCAGTAAAGCACATACGAATTTGCACTTGCAACGTATCAGAGGAAAAAGATACGTGCATCAGCATTGATGCATCGACCCCCTTTCAGCTATGATACAACATGGTCACCTGTTCACCTGTCCTTACTTCAACAGACTCACTTTGACTTGATGGACTGCACATCATAGTACTTCGTTTGTCTAAACTACTACTCCCTCTGTAACGTAATATTTGTCGCTGGAGTAGCTGAACTTCAGCTACTCCAGCGACAAATATTATGGTACAGAGGGAGTAAAATGCAGTCCTAGCTAAACTGTAACTAAATGGAAAATAGTCCACCAAGCTCTTGCGTACATCCCAGAGCCTTTGTACCACCAGGGCATAAAAAGCCGAAAGCCTGCAGTTTCATAGTAAAAGGAGCTTGCATTCACATTTGACAACAATACAAAATCAAGGAAGTTTGGTAGGTCTCATCAGTCAAATAAATAGAAGTATATTTTCTCATCAGCAGCTTCCAAGGGGCAGTATGCAAATAGATAAACAGTTTCCCTCAGTTGTATATGCATAATTATCCTATTTCTACAGTAAAGAGAAGTAGAACGCGCAAAGTATCAAATCAGCCTATGTGTTTGAAGGCTGAAAGCTATTCCCCAGTGGATATAAAGTAAACTAATACTGTGGTGAAAGAATTGCGATATTTCATTGAGATTGAGACTGCTTTTTTTTTCTACTTAAGCAAACAGAACCCAAAACCAAAATTCAGGAAACATATGTTGTTTCCCCCTGAAATATCTGAAGAACCCCAATGCATAGATCTAATTTCAAGTGTGCATCAATTCCACTTTTAATTCAATGACCATGCCACTTGTTAATTACATACAGCCCATATTCGGTAAACACTGGCTTCCATATTACAGAATTGAGTCAAATGGATTCTACATGCAAACCATTCAAGTATAGACTGAATTTTGGCATGTGTCCAACATTAAAAAAAAATGGATGTATGAATTTATCTATAGTAGAAAACAGAACATTTTGTATAAGTTTCAAGCAAACCACTTTACACTTGTGGTATTGAATCTAAGCTGAATAAAGGGATGCATATTTATCTTTCTTATGATATTATATAACTAACTGAGTAATACATGTAGAGAAGCTTGCGGTCCAGTTTTATCTACCTTCTCTTCGGTACCACAAATGTTAGCTATCTAGGAAGCGCATCAGCTAAGCTCCATCCGTGGAGGAACAGTCAACAAGGCAACCAGGAAAGCTAGATACATTAGTTGACATTTTAAAGAAAGAAGCAGACACTGTTAAGATCGCCTCTCCTCAAAACTATGGAAGACAAAATGAGAAAAAACGTAGAAAATAGCATTTGATCTGCCACCTTTTAGCATGATCAAAGGCCTCGGTCACCTGTTGTAACGCCCTAGCCCCTTGCTGCAAACACCTTTATGCCCAGCATTTTCTTGGTAAATTATAACACTTAAATCAAGAATGACCACCGGCTTGAAACATGCAGCGGTCCTATCATTGCTGCCACTCAGACCACAATTGTAAAACCCATTCACCAGTAAGTTATTACAGTTTCCGTGAACATTAGGAATATCGCACTAAATGAAAGGACAGTCCACACATAATTAGGCAAGCTATATGAGGAATCTATTTTTTTATCAAATAATTACATTTTGTATACAAAACTGACACCCAAGGTCCACGTCCCTCCCTAGGTAGAATAACATCATTTGTTGAAATGATATCCTGTAGCACTAACCACAGGAAGACTTCCAGTTCAAGATGTAATGTAACCTTCCAAACTAAAACTCGAATAGCGCAGAAAATATTTGAACTAGATATTCTACATGCGATTTCTAGTATTATGTTCTTCGGAATGCTCTTTGCCTAATTTCTCCATTCAACGACTCAGATACTCCAATCCTCACTTTTTGTTGATGTGCACGGTAGATAGTCAGTCCTCGGAGATAATGCAGCTATCAAGTTCTTCACTAAGATGCAGCACATGTTCGGCATGATTTTCTGTTTCGTAGTCTCCTTTCTGGCATGTACACGTCATCTCTGATTTCCCTTTTTGGATGAAAATAATGGAGTATATCATTTAGACATAACAGTGGCAATAATTTATTCAGTGTGCTACCTCTTATCTTGTTTCTAAAGAACCCATAAATAATCGCTTTCCAAGAATAGAATGGAGGGAACGAGTAATGCTAGATATAAGAGTCTACTACTTAACTTGCAGCATACTCATGGTCTTTTAGATTTGCAAGAATTTCGTACGAAACAAAGTCATATGTTTTAAGTCTTAGAACAAATAAAACAACTTGTTGTTTATTTTCTTTCGCACGATCCATCTGCAACATCTCAAGGTATCAGCCAATTAGGTAGTACCGCTGTAGCATGTGGGTAGGTTGATATATTAACTCAAAGATGGTCGAAAGCCTTTCATATTAGTTTATCGAAAAAAGCTTTTACTATCTTGGAATGTCTTTCATTTAGAATACACACATGGCCCACAAGTTCTGTACAAAGTTATTGCGTTGCTGAGCTGTCTGCCGAGGGTGGTTGACCAAAACATTAGCTGTAAGATATTTCCAATGAATACATTTTAGATGGGAGATATGATGTTGAAGCTATATAAGGAGAAAAGCTAGCTAGTGTTCCAAGACTACTGTGATAGCATGGCAGAGGCTGATATCCAACGTGGTCATGATGGGCTCATGGCCATACTATCTAGCTTGTGCATAGGTATGAGCGGCATCGGGACTCGGGAGTATCTACTAGCTGTATAAGCAGTATGGGGCAGCTCACCTATAAATCATTCTCTCTCCCTAACAGAGGATGCAAACTATTTTGAAGCTGTGATCCTTGTACGTTGTGATACTGTGGTCTTCCACCAGTCTCACTGCCCTTGCTCTTTTTCTTGGGTTGCCAAAGTGATACTCCTACAGTACGTGCAACAAAGGGATCTGATGCTTTCCTACTAATCTGCTCGTGGAAGCTAGGGAATATGATGCTTTCCTGCTAATCTGCTCGTGGAAGCTACCGAGCCTGATCTCGACACAATTTTCAGGAACATGGGGCCATCTCTGCATGAGGCACTAGCCTTACTACAAACACCAGCATCCAGGAAGGGCATACATAAGCTTAGCTCTAACCTAGTCAAAACCATGAAAGAGAAAATGAGCAAAAGTGTAGGAATTAGCTTTTGATAAGCCACCTTTTAGCATGATAGAAGACCTCCTCCGTCACCTACTGTAATGCCCTATCTCCTTGCTGCAAACACCTTTATGCACATCATTTTTCTTGGTAAATTAGAACACTTGAATAAAGAATGACCACCAGCTTGAAGCATGCACAGTTCCTATCATTGCTGCCACTCAGACTACAACTGTTAAAACCCATTCACCGGTAAGTTATTACAGTTTCCATGAACATTATGAATATCAAAACTAAATGAAAGGACAATCCACACATAGTTTACAAGGAATTTATTTTTTATAGCAAATAGTTTCATTTTGTCCACGAAACTGACACCCACAGACCACAGTTCTGCTCCATCCAGAGGTAGAATCACACGGAAGACTTTCAGTTCACGATGTAATGTAGCCACCAAAACTAAAACTCAGTACGGAAAATATTTGAACAAGATATTTTGCATGCAATTTCTAATGTTCTTAGGAATTCCTTGTGCCTAATTTCTCTATTCATCAGCTAAGATACTCAAATCCTCACTTTTTATTGATGTGCAGGGTAGATCGCCTTCGTTTCCTCCCCAGTGAGTCCTCAGAGATGATGCAGCTCTTCTGGCTGGAGGGCACCACCACCGTCCTATAAGTTCTTCACCAAGATGTGGCACATGTTCGGCAGGATTATCTGTTCTGTAGTCTCCTTTCTGGCATGTATGGACACATCCCTGATTTCCCGTTTTCGATGTCCGAATAATGGAGTATATCTATTAGACATAACAGTGACAGTAATTTATTCAGTGGGCTATCTCTTGTCTTGTCTGTAAAGATCTTAGAAATAATTGCTTCAAAGAATATAGTATCTCCCCGCAGAAAGAGAAGAAAAGAAAGAATATGGGAATCTAATATATATTCTCACGGGGGCAAATGCACCCGAATAAACAGTAAATGCATAAAATAGTGAAATCATTCAAAAAAAATTACAACAAACATTTTTGAGTGTTCTACTACCGTGCAATTTTTTTGATGTGCTCAGGGCAAGAATACCAAAACCGGTACTTTGGGAAGGCCATTTTTGAAGCATTTTTGGGGTGCTTGTTTTGTTTTTTAACCCAAGCATCACAAATGTTATCTTTTAACGAATAGTTATATGTAGGGAGCACGCTGAAGAATGTTTGTCTCCAAATAATTCAGATTTTCTGAATTTCCTTTTTTTGCTAGTTTCATGAATTCACTCTTCATCTGGGTTTATTTGCACCTGGGAGCAGAATGACACTTTCGATAGAAGAGTATGCTACTGTGGTTGTTGGTCTGCTGGAATTTCGTAGGAAACAAAGTTGAAGATAACATATATTGCAGTCTCAAAACAGATAAAATAACTTTGTTCTTTTATTTCGTACAATCCATCTGCAACATCTGAAAGTATCAACCATTAGGCACTACCGCTATAGCATGTGAGTAGCAAGGAACGCTCCATGTCTTAAAAGTGATGGTCAAGGTTTGATCCCAATCCAACTGTGCTAGTACCAATTTTGCGACGGCGACTACTTTGCAGAAGCAGGATGGAATTAGAGGTGTAGCAGGAAGATGCTATGATGGGTGACTGAGGAGGTCTTTTAATGAATGAACTGTTGTTGCAGCGGGCTGCGGCACGCGATGGCGATCACCGGAGACACGATCCGGCGCACAAACGGGATGTTTTCTATTTCTCCTCGAGCTCGAACTCGATTGCCTCAACGATTACACGGGGATGGAGCGGACTTTATACCCGCGAGCTTCGACTTGCCGGGCCGCGCTCGAACGCACCCACTTGCCGGTCGCCACATCTCGTGCGCGCCGGCTCGCGCGCTCCGATCACGCACGCACGCGATCACCGCGGCCACGCACGCACCCGTCATGGTCCACTCCTCCTGATCCCTCGCTAGCTACCCATGCGGCCACGCGTACACACGCGCTGACATGCACACGCACACATGGGCACGCACGCACGCACCCGTACCTGCCACGGGCCGAGCCCGACGCGAGTGAACACGCGCACACACGCGCACCGCGTCCACGCTCGCCGTGGCTTATTGTCCAACACATCCCCCCTAAGCCATGGCTCAGAGGAGGCCACCGTCCTCGACGCCGGCGTCCGCCATCATCGCATGCTCCGCTGCCGCCGCCTTGCGCAGCTGGGGGCAATCCCGCTTGAAATGGCCCCGTTCGCCGCATTTGTAGCAGCGGCCTCGCTTGTTGCCGCCGCTGCCCGATGCCACACTGCGCGCGTCGTCGTCATCCCGCGTTCCGCCTTGCTGCCGCTCCCGCGCCCGTCACTGCGCCGCCATGTACAGAAGCTGGCCGTCCGCCCGCTCGCCGCTGTTCTGCCCGCGGCACCGCACCCGCTCGTCGAATGCGCGTAGCCGCCCGAGCGCCTCGTCGTACGTCAGCTCCTCGAGGACGCATAACTGCTCGATGCCGGCGACGACGGGGAAGAGGTTGTCCGGCACCGTGTCCAAGAGCTTCTTCACCAGCTCCGTGTCGCCCAATGTCTCGCCCAGGCCTGCGAACCGCGCCGCCATGCCCGCAAGCCTTCCAGCATACACGTCCAGCGACTCGCCGTCCTCCATCTTCAGCCGATCCAGCTCGCCGCGTAGCGTCGCCCTCCTCGCCGCGCGCACCGGCTCGGCACCGACGAACCTCACCTTCAGGAGTCCCATACCTCCCTGGCGGTGGGCTTCGTCGCCACCGAGAGCAGCACGTCCTACGGCAGCCCCGACAGGATCATCGCCCGCGCCGTCTTGCACTTCTTGCTGTTCACCGTCGCGTCTTCCACCGGCGCCACCGCTTCCCACAACGTGTGGGCATCAAGGATCGCCTGTGCCTTGATCGCCCACACGGTGTAGCCGTCCGGTGCGAGCACCGGCATCCCCATGGACACCGATCCGCCCGCACCGCCTCCGCCGTGTGGAACCAGCGCCATTGACGCCGACGATCTCTCTCACCTCGCTTCCTTACCTCGCTCTGATACCAATTGTAGTTGCAGCGGGCTGCGGCACGCGACGGCGATCACCGGAGACACGATCGGAGTGGAGGAAGGGGAACACAAAAGGTTTGCCGGCGCACGAACGCCCCCCGCACAAACGGGATGTTTTCTATTTCTCCTTGAGCTCAAACTCGATTGCCTCAACGGTTACACGGGGATGGAGCGGACTTTATACCCGCGAGCTCTGACATGCCGGGCCGCGCTCGAACGCACCCACTTGCCACTCGCCACATCCCGCGCGCGCACCGGCTCACGCGCTCCGATCGCGCACGCACACGATCACCGCGGCCATGCACGCACCCGACGCGGTCCACTCCTCCTGATCCCTCGCTAGCTACCCATGCGGGTGTTGGGGAACGTTGTGAAAAACAAAATTTTTCCTACGGTTTCACCAAGATCCATCTATGAGTTCATCTAGCAACGAGTGATCGGATTGCATCTACATACCTTTGTAGATCACGCGCGGAAGCGTTCAAAGAACGGGGATGAGGAAGTCGTACTCGACGTGATCCAAATCACCGGAGATCCTAGCGCCGAACGGACGGCACCTCCGTGTTCAACACACATACGGTCAGCGTGACGTCTCCTCCTTCTTGATCCAGCAAGGGGGGGAGGAGAGGTTGATGAAGATCCAGCAGCACGACGGTGTGGTGGTGGATGCAGGGGTCACCGCAGCAGGGCTTCGCCGTTCTACTACGAGAGGGAGAGGTGTAGCAGGGGAGAGGGAGGCGCCAAGACTCAAGGGTGCGGCTGCCCCTCCCTCCCCCCTTTATATAGGCCCCCTTAGGGGGTG
>NC_041392.1:212125794-212146941 GCF_002162155.2 Triticum dicoccoides | reverse complement strand
TGGGCCAAGGGGGGCGCACCAGCCCACTATGGGCTGGTTCCCCTCCCCACTTTGGCCCATGGGGCCCTCCGGGATGGGTGGCCCCACCCGGTGGACCCCCGGGACCCTTCCGGTGGTCCCGGTACAATACCGGTGACCCCCGAAACTCTCCCGATGGCCGAAACTGCACTTCCTATATATAATTCTTCACCTCCGGACTATTCCAGAACTCCTCGTGACGTCCGGGATCTCATCCGGGACTCCGAACAACTTTCGGGTTACTGCATATTATATCTCTACAACCCTAGCGTCACCGAACCTTAAGTGTGTAAACCCTACGGGTTCGGGAGACATGTAGACATGACCGAGATGGCTCTCCGGTCAATAACCAACAGCGGGATCTGGATACCCATGTTGGCTCCCACATGCTCCTCGATGATCTCATCGGATGAACCACGATGTCGAGGATTCAAGCAACCCCGTATACAATTCCCTTTGTCAATCGGTACGTTACTTGCCCGAGATTCGATCGTCGGTATCCCAATACCTCGTTCAATCTCGTTACCGGCAAGTCACTTTACTCGTACCGTAATGCATGATCCCGTGACCAGACACTTGGTCACTTTGAGCTCATTATGATGATGCATTACCGAGTGGGCCCAGAGATACCTCTCCGTTATACGGAGTGACAAATCCCAGTCTTGATCCGTGTCAACCCAACAGACACTTTCGGAGATACCCGTAGTATACCTTTATAGTCACCCAGTTACGTTGTGACGTTTGGTACACCCAAAGCACTCCTACGGCATCCGGGAGTTACACGATCTCATGGTCTAAGGAAAAGATACTTGACATTGTAAAAACTCTAGCAAACGAACTATACGATCTTGTGCTAAGTTTAGGATTGGGTCTTGTCCATCACATCATTCTCCTAATGATGTGATCTCGTTATCAATGACATCCAATGTCCATAGTCAGGAAACCATGACTATCTATTGATCAACGAGCTAGTCAACTAGAGGCTTACTAGGGACATGTTGATGTCTATGTATGCACACATGTATTACGATTTCCGGATAACACAATTATAGCATGAATAAAAGAAAATTATCATGAACAAGGAAATATAATAATAATCCTTTTATTATTGCCTCTAGGGCATATTTCCAACAGTCTCCCACTTGCACTAGAGTCAATAATCTAGTTACATTATGATGAATCGAACACCCATGGAATTCTGGTGTTGATCATGTTTTGCTCTAGGGAGAGGTTTAGTCAACGGATCTGCTACATTCAGGTCCGTATGTACTTTACAAATATCTATGTCTCCATCTTGAACATTTTCACGAATGGAGTTGAAGCGACGCTTGATGTGCCTTGTCTTCTTGTGAAACCTGGGCTCCTTGGCAAGTGCAATAGCTCCAGTGTTGTCACAGAAGAGTTTGATTGGCCCCGACGCATTGGGTATGACTCCTAGGTCGGTGATGAACTCCTTCACCCAAATTGCTTCATGCGCTGCCTCCGAGGTTGCCATGTACTCCGCTTCACATGTAGATCCCGCCACGACGCTCTGCTTGCAACTGCACCAGCTTACTGCCCCACCATTCAAAATATACACGTATCCGGTTTGTGACTTAGAGTCATCCAGATCTGTGTCGAAGCTAGCGTCGACGTAACCCTTTACGACGAGCTCTTCGTCACCTTCATAAACGAGAAACATTTCCTTAGTCCTTTTCAGGTACTTCAGGATATTCTTGACCGCTGTCCAGTGTTCCTTGCCGGGATTACTTTGGTACCTACCTACCAAACTTACGGCAAGGTTTACATCAGGTCTGGTACACAGCATGGCATACATAATAGAACCTATGGCTGAGGCATAGGGGATGACACTCATCTCTTCTATATCTTCTGCCGTGGTCGGACATTGAGCTGAGCTCAATTTCACACCTTGCAACATAGGCAAGAACCCCTTCTTAGACTGATCCATATTGAACTTCTTCAATATCTTATCAAGGTATGTGCTTTGTGAAATACCTATGAGGCGTCTTGATCTATCTCTATAGATCTTGATGCCTAATATATAAGCAGCTTCTCCAAGGTCCTTCATTGAAAAACTCTTATTCAAGTAGGCCTTAATGCTATCCAAAAGCTCTATATCATTTCCCATCAAAAGTATGTCATCTACATATAATATGAGAAATGCTACAGAGCTCGCACTCACTTTCTTGTAAACGCAGGCTTCTCCATAAGTCTGCATAAACCCAAATGCTTTAATCATCTCATCAAAGCGAATGTTCCAACTCCGAGATGCTTGCACCAGCCCATAAATCGAGCGTTGGAGCTTGCACACCTTGTCAGCATTCTTAGGATCGACAAAACCTTCTGGCTGCATCATATACAATTCTTCCTTAAGGAAACCATTAAGGAATGCCATTTTGACGTCCATTTGCCATATCTCATAATCATAGAATGCGGCAATTGCTAACATGATTCGGACGGACTTCAGCTTCGCTACCGGTGAGAAAGTCTCATCATAGTCAACCCCTTGAACTTGTCGATAACCCTTAGCGACAAGCTGAGCTTTATAGATGGTCACATTACCATCCGCGTCTGTCTTCTTCTTAAAGATCCATTTATTTTCTATGGCTCGCCGCTCAACGGGCAAGTTAGTCAAAGTCCATACTTCGTTTTCATACATGGATCCTATCTCGGATTTCATGGCTTCCAGCCATTTGTCGGAATCCGGGCCCGCCATCGCTTCTTCATAGTTCGAAGGTTCACCGTTGTCTAACAACATGATTTCCAAGACAGGGTTGCCGTACCATTCTGGTGCGGAACGTGTCCTTGTGGACCTTCGAATTTCAGTAGGAGCTTGATCAGAAGTATCTTGATCATCATCATTAACTTCCTCTCTAATTGGTGCAGGCACCACAGGAACATTTTCGTGAGTTGCGCCACTTTCCGGTTCAAGAGGTAATACTTCATCAAGTTCTACTTTCCTCCCACTTATTTCTTTCGAGAGAAACTCCTTCTCTAGAAAGGATCCATTCTTGGCAACAAAGATCTTGCCTTCGGATCTGAGGTAGAAGGTATACCCAATAGTTTCTTTAGGGTATCCTACGAAGATGCATTTTTCCGACTTGGGTTCGAGCTTTTCAGGTTGAAGTTTCTTGACATAAGCATCGCATCCCTAAACTTTTAGAAACGACAGCTTAGGTTTCTTCCCAAACCATAATTCATACGGTGTCGTCTCAACGGATTTCGATGGAGCCCTATTTAAATTGAATGCGGCAGTCTCTAAAGCATAGCCCCAAAATGATAGCGGTAAATCGGTAAGAGACATCATAGATCGCACCATATCTAATAGAGTGCGATTACGACGTTCGGACACACCATTACGCTGAGGTGTTCCAGGCGGTGTGAGTTGTGAAACTATTCCACATTTTCTTAAGTGTGTGCCAAATTCGTGACTCAAGTATTCTCCTCCACGATCTGATCGCAGGAACTTGATTTTCCTGTCACGTTGATTCTCAACCTCACTCTGAAATTCCTTGAACCTTTCAAAGGTCTCATACTTGTGTTTCATTAAGTAGACATACCCATATCTACTCAAGTCATCAGTGAGGGTGAGAACATAACGATAACCACCGCGAGCCTCAACACTCATTGGACCGCACACATCAGTATGTATGATTTCCAATAAGTTGGTTGCTCGCTCCATTGTTCCTGAGAACGGAGTCTTGGTCATTTTACCCATGAGGCATGGTTCGCATGTGTCAAATGATTCGTATTCAAGAGACTCTAAAAGTCCATCTGCATGGAGCTTCTTCATGCATTTGACACCTATGTGACCAGGGCGGCAGTGCCACAAGTATGTGGGACTATCATTATCAACTGACATCTTTTGGTACTCACACTATGAATATGTGTAGCATTACGCTCGAGATTCATTAATAATACACCATTCACCATCGGAGCATGACCATAAAACATATCTCTCATATAAATAGAACAACCATTATTCTCGGATTTAAATGAGTAGCCATCTCATATTAAACGAGATCCTGATACAATGTTCATGCTCAAACTTGGCACTAAATAACAATTATTGAGGTTCAAAACTATTCCCGTAGGTAAATGTAGATGTAGCGTGCCTACCGCGATCACATCGACCTTTGAACCATTCCCGACGCGCATCGTCACCTCGTCCTTCGCCAGTCTCCGCTTATTCCGCAGCTCCTGCTTTGAGTTACAAATGTGAGCAACTGCACCGGTATCAAATACCCAGGAGCTACTACGAGTACTGGTAAGGTACACATCAATTACATGTATATCACATATACCTTTCGTTTTGCCGGCCTTCTTGTCCGCTAAGTATTTGGGGCAGTTCCGCTTCCAGTGACCACTTTCCTTGCAATAAAAGCACTCAGTCTCGGGCTTGGGTCCATTCTTTGGCTTCTTCCCAGCAGCTTGCTTACCGGGCGCGGCAACTCCCTTGCCGTCCTTCTTGAAGTTTTTCTTACCCTTGCCTTTCTTGAACTTAGTGGTTTTATTCACCATCAACACTTGATGTTCATTTTTGACTTCTACCTCTGTTGATTTCAGCATTGCAAATACTTCAGGAATGGTCTTTTCCATCCCCTGCATATTGAAGTTCATCACAAAGCTCTTGTATCTCGGTGGAAGCGACTGAAGGATTCTGTCAATGACCGCGTCATCCGGGAGATTAACTCCCAGCTGAGTCAAGCGGTTATGTAACCCAGACATAGTGAGTATGTGCTCACTGACAGAACTGTTTTCCTCCATCTTACAACTGAAGAACTTGTCAAAGACTTCATATCTCTCGACCCGGGCATGAGCTTGAAAAACCAATTTCAGCTCTTCGAACATCTCATATGCTCCGTGTCTCTCAAAACGCTTTTGGAGCCCCGGTTCTAAGCTGTAAAGCATGCCGCACTGAATGAGGGAGTAATCATCGGTATGTGTCTGCCAAGCGTTCATAACGTCTTGTTCTGCAGGGAGAACAGGTGCGTCACCTAGCGGTGCTTGTAGGACATAATCTTTCTTGGCAGCTATGAGGATGATCCTCAGGTTCCGGACCCAGTCCGTATAGTTGCTGCCATCGTCTTTCAGCTTGGTTTTCTCTAGGAACGCGTTGAAGTTGAGGACAACGTTGGCCATTTGATCTACAATACATGTTGTAAAGATTTTAGACTAAGTTCATGATAATTAAGTTCATCTAAATCAAATTATTCAATGAACTCCCACTTAGATAGACATCCCTCCAGTCATCTAAGTATAACATGATCCGAGCTAACTAGGCCGTGTCTGATCATCACGTGAGACAGACTAGTCAACATCGGTGAACATCTTCATGTTGATCGTATCTTCTATACGACTCATGCTCGACCTTTCGGTCTTCTGTGTTCCGAGGCCATGTCTGTACATGCTAGGCTTGTCAAGTCAACCTAAGTGTTTGCATGTGTAAATCTGTCTTACACCCGTTGTATGTGAACGTTGGAATCTATCACACCCGATCATCACGTGGTGCTTCGAAACAACGAACTGTCGCAACGGTGCACAGTTAGGGGGAACACTTTCTTGAAATTATTATGAGGGATCATCTTATTTACTATCGTCGTTCTAAGTAAACAAGATGCAAAAACATGATAAACATCACATGCAATCAAATAATAATAGTGACATGATATGGCCAATATCACATAGCTCCTTTGATCTCCATCTTGGGGCTCCATGATCATCTTGTCACCGGCATGACACCATGATCTCCATCATCATGATCTCCATCATCGTGTCTCCATGAAGTTTCTCGCCAACTATTACTTCTACTACTATGGCTAACACGTTTAGCAATAAAGTAAAGTAATTTACATGGCGTTTCTCAATGACACGCAGGTCATACAAAAAATAAAGACAACTCCTATGGCTCCTGCCGGTTGTCATACTCATTGACATGCAAGTCGTGATTCCTATTACAATAGCATGAGCATCTCATACATCACATATATATCATTCATCATTCATCACAACTTTGGCCATATCACATCACAAAACACTTGCTGCAAAAACAAGTTAGACGTCCTCTAATTGTTGTTGCAAGTTTTACGTGGCTGCAATAGGGTTCTAGCAAGAACGTTTTCTTACCTACGTAAAAGCCACAACGTGATTTGTCAACTTCTATTTACCCTTCATAAGGACCCTTTTCATCGAATCCGCTCCAACTAAAGTGGGAGAGACAGACACCCGCCAGCCACCTTATGCAACTAGTGCATGTTAGTCGGTGGAACCGGTCTCATGTAAGCGTACGTGTAAGGTTAGTCCGGGCCGCTTCATCCCACGATACTGCTGAAGCAAAATAAGACTAGTAGCGGCAAGAAAGTTGACAACATCTACGCCCACAACAAATTGTGTTCTACTCGTGCAAAGAGAACTACGCATAGACCTAGCTCATGATGCCACTGTTGGGGAACGTTGCAGAAAACAAAAAATTTCCTACGGTTTCACCAAGATCCATCTATGAGTTCATCTAGCAACGAGTGATTGGATTGCATCTACATACCTTTGTAGATCACGCGTGGAAGCATTCAAAGAACGGGGATGAGGAAGTCGTACTCGATGTGATCCAAATCACCGGAGATCCTAGCGCCGAATGGACGGCACCTCCATGTTCAACACACGTACGATCAGCGTGATGTCTCCTCCTTCTTGATCCAGCAAGGGGGGAGGAGAGGTTGATGAAGATCCAGCAGCACGATGGCGTGGTGGTGGATGCAGGGGTCACCGCAGCAGGGCTTCGCCATTCTACTACGAGAGGGAGAGGTGTAGCAGGGGAGAGGGAGGCGCCAAGACTCAAGGGTGCGGCTGCCCCTCCCTCCCCCCTTTATATAGGCCCCCCTAGGGGGTGCGCCCGCCCTAGGAGATGGGATCTCCTGGGGGGGCGGCGGCCAAGGGGTGGAGTGCCCCCCAAGCCAGGTGGGGCGCCCCCCCACCCTAGGGTTCCCAACCCTAGGCGCATGGGGTGGGCCAAGGGGGGGCGCACCAGCCCACTATGGGCTGGTTCCCCTCCCCACTTTGGCCCATGGGGCCCTCCGAGATGGGTGGCCCCACCCGATGGTCCCCCGAGACCCTTCCGGTGGTCTCGGTACAATACCGGTGACCCCCGAAACTCTCCCGATGGCCGAAACTGCACTTCCTATATATAATTCTTCACCTCCGGACTATTCCGGAACTCCTCGTGATGTCCGGGATCTCATCCGGGACTCCGAACAACTTTCGGGTTACTGCATATTATATCTCTACAACCCTAGCGTCACCGAACCTTAAGTGTGTAGACCCTACGGGTTCGGGAGACATGTAGACATGACCGAGATGGCTCTCCGGTCAATAACCAACAGCGGGATCTGGATACCCATGTTGGCTCCCACATGCTCCTCGATGATCTCATCGGATGAACCACGATGTTGAGGATTCAAGCAACCCCGTATACAATTCCCTTTGTCAATCGGTACGTTACTTGCCCGAGATTCGATCGTCGGTATCCCAATACCTTGTTCAATCTCGTTACCGGCAAGTCACTTTACTCATACCGTAATGCATGATCCCGTGACCAGACACTTGGTCACTTTGAGCTCATTATGATGATGCATTACCGAGTGGGCCCAGAGATACCTCTCCATTATACGGAGTGACAAATCCCAGTCTTGATCTGTGTCAACCCAACAGACACTTTCGGAGATACCTGTAGTATACCTTTATAGTCACCCAGTTACGTTGTGACGTTTGGTACACCCAAAGCACTCCTACGGCATCCGGGAGTTACACAATCTCATGGTCTAAGGAAAAGATACTTGACATTGGAAAAACTCTAGCAAACGAACTATACGATCTTGTGCTAAGTTTAGGATTGGGTCTTGTCCATCACATCCTCCTCCTAATGATGTGATCTCGTTATCAATGACATCCAATGTCCATAGTCAGGAAACCATGACCATCTATTGATCAATGAGCTAGTCAACTAGAGGCTTACTAGGGACATGTTGGTGTCTATGTATTCACACATGTATTACGATTTCCGGATAACACAATTATAGCATGAATAAAAGACAATTATCATGAACAAGGAAATATAATAATAATCCTTTTATTATTGCCTCTAGGGCATATTTCGAACAGCGGGCCACGCGCACACATGCGCTGACACACACACGCACACACCAACACACACGGGCACGCATGCATGCACCCGCGCCTGCCACAGGCCGAGCCCGACGCGATCGAGCGCGCGCACACACACGCGCACCGCGTCCACGCTCGTCGTGGCTTATTGCCCAACATGAACCAGTGATACAGATGATTTATGTAGTACCCCCTCTGTCCCAGAATGTAAGACGTTTTTTGACACTAACCAATTTTGAGACAGGGGGAGTACAATTTAATTTTGCGTTCATAACCTCTGTGGCCGTTAACTTTGTTGTGAAGAATCGGGGATAGATCCCTTTCTTCAAGAAAAGGAAACTCTGTTTTCACCCTAAGCTCTCTATGACTTGTTCTCTGACGCTTGTAATATGTACTTCATCAGGACCTAATAGAAGATTTATCGTTTGAAACAATGTAATTGCATCTTTTTCCATGTGACCCGGTGAATCACTTTTATTTTTTCGTGAATACGCAAGAGTGCGTATTATTTCATTGATAGGTAGAAGGCATACATCCGAATTGGGGTGGGGGGAGGGGGGGGGTGGGGCGCGAGCTCAATGCCGTGTACGCTAAAGGCAAGGCATGAAGCTGCAGAGCATTGGTGACGGGGTGCTCAGCCCATTACAAGAGTGACCCTATGCTAGTCCACACGCACCTGCTTGAGCCCAGGTGCGGGCCTCATCCTGGATCGAAGAGAAGAGCCGTGAGGAGGAGGGGTTTTCTCTATCAAACACGCAGCTGTTGCGGTGCTGCCAAATAGACCACACCGTGAGCGCAGCCAATGTGGCGAGGCCTTTGCGGTGGCTGGTGGGTGATCCATTGATGGTAGCCGAGTACCAGGGAAGGAAGTCTTCGTCTCCGGTGGGGGGAGGAGTAGTAGAACGAACCCAGGCAAGCACGCCATGCCAAATTTGCCGATAAAAAGGGCAGCCGATGAGGATGTGCTGCATGGTCTCGTCCGCCTGGTCACAAAGGGCGCAACGGTCATTCTGCAGCAGGCGATGGCGAGCGAGTCTAGCGGAGGTCCAGCAGCGATCGAGGTCGGCGAGCCAAGTGAACATCTTGACGTGGAGGGGGGGGCAGCATCTCCAAGTGAGGCGCCATAATGGCGCGGTAGTAGAGCCGGCGAAGAGGGTCCGGTAGCAAGATTTGGTCGAGTACTTGGCGTTCGTAGTCCATCACCATAGCAGGCGGTCTGGGGAGTTGGAGAGAGTAGCTGTCCGAAGCAATCTCTAGAGATGGACATACTCGGTCAGGGAAGTGGGGTTCAACGCACCGCGGAGGTCGGCGATCCAGTGGCGGTCCTGAAGGGCGTCGGCCACCATGCGTTTCGTCAGACATCGTGGCACGAGGGGAAGCAGAGATGGCACCAGGTCCGAGATGGTGTGACCATTGAGCCAATGATCGATACAGAAAAGGCAAGTCCGACCGTCACCAACGGCCCAAGAAGTGGAATCTCGGAAGATGGAAGAGGCGTCATGGTCACTCGGGAGGTGAAGATGCGCCCAGGGTCTGGAGGGATCTGTGCGCTGCAACCAGAGCCATCGTACCCGAAGGGCGATGCCCTGGCGGTGAAGGTCTGGAATGCCGAGTCCACCAAGCTCGAGAGGGCGGCAAACGCGTTGCCAGTTCACGGGACCGTGGCCGCTTTGGGTTTCCTTCCTGCCATACCAAAGGAACTCTCGAATGGTGCAGCTGATTTTCTTGAGCACCGGCAGGCAGATGGCGATGGCGACCATGATGTGAGACGGGATCGCACAGAGAACATGCCGGACCAGGGCGAGGCGCTTGCCACGGGAAAGAATAGTTGTGCGCCATGTGGAAAGCTTCCTCGCAAGCCTCTCGACAATCGGCAACAAGGAGGAAGCCGAGGGTTTTTGAACCGACAAGGGAATGCTGAGGTAGGTGATAGGGAAGTCAAGAACTGCACAGGCGAGCTCGACGTTGATGCACGCGAGCTCTGTGTCATCGCAACGAATGGGCGTAGCCGAGAATTTGGCAAAGTTGGTGTGGAGTCCGAATGCCACGCCAAAAACGCGCAGCAACTCGCGGATGACTTGCAGGTCGTGGCTCGACGGGTGATAGAAGATGACCATGTTGTCGACGTAGAGGGATATGCTCGATGCGGCATGGCGGGCCGTGAGGCGCTGGAGCAGACCGCACTGATGGGCATAAAACAAAGAGAGTTGAGAGCGTCGATGGCCATCGTGAAGAGCATGGGGGAGATCGAGTCTTCCTGTTGCAAGCTGCAGGCAAGTGCGATCGGGGGGCCAGGGGACCTGTTGACGAGGATCCGCGTGCTAGAAGTGGAGAGGAGGATAGTGATCCACTCGATCCAGTGTCGTATGAAACCAAGGTGCCGGAGGACATCGATGAGGAAGGGCCACAAGACTGTGTCAAATGCGTGCGCGATGTCAAGCTTGAGGAGGACGCGTGGTGACCGCAGGTTGTGGAGCTGGCGGGCAGTCTGCTGGACCAACATGAAGTTGTCGTGCACACAACGGCCTGCGATGAACGCGCTCTATTGGTAGACACAAGCTGTCCCAGCTGTGGAGCGAGGCGGAGGGAGAGGACCTTGCCGATGAGTTTTGCCACGAGGTGGATCAAGCTGATAGGCCGGTAGTCCGAGAGGGCGGAGGCATCTTGCCTCTTGGGTAAGAGGGTGATGAGGGATTCGTTGAGGCGCTGCATGCTACGTCCGTTCATGGAGTAGAATTTGTCAAACACAACGCATATGTCGGCCTTGATTGTGTCCCAGCAAGCCACGAGGAACTCCGAGATGAAGCCATCAAGCCCCCGAGCCTTTCCACGGGGAAGCGCACGAGCATCGCGAAGAATCTCCTCAGAAAATGGATGCTCGAGGTCCGTGAGGTCAAAGGACCGATCGTCAATCTGGTCAAGGTCGAGGGCGAACTCCCGTGGCAAGTAGGATCATAAGAGCGAGGAGAAGTGATAGAAAGCATCCTTAGGCCCTATTCGGGAATACTCCGCTCCACGCTTCGCTCCGGGAGCGAACAGAGCTGTAGTATAAAATCTGGGAGCGAGCAAACCGCCACTCTGCAGATTCTAGGAGCTGGCGAATTCCCGAACGGGCCCTTAGCCATGCCCTACTCATCATGAACCGTAGAATCGTTGAGCCGAAGGGAGTGGATGATGTTCTTTTGGCGTTGGTGAGCAGCGTGAATCTTGAGGAAAGCTGTGTTGGTTTCACCCTCCTTGAGCCAGCAGAAGCGAACGCGCTCGCGAGCGATGGACCTCTCAAGGGAAGCATGAAGGAAATATGCCCTAGAGGCAATAATAAAGTTGTTATTTATATTTCCTTATATCATGATAAATGTTTATTATTCATGCTAGAATTGTATTAACCGGAAACTTAGTACATGTGTGAATACATAGACAAATAGAGTGTCACTAGTTTGCCTCTACTTGACTAGCTCGTTGAATCAACGATGGTTATGTTTCCTAACCATATACATGAGTTGTCATTTGATTAATGGGATCACATCATTAGAGAATGATGTGATTGACTTGACCCATCCGTTAGCTTAGCACGATGATCGTTTAGTTTGTTGCTATTGCTTTCTCCATAACTATACATGTTCCTATGACTATGAGATCATGCAACTCCTGAGTACCGGAGGAACACTTTGTGTGCTACCAAACGTCACAACGTAACTGGGTGATTATAAAGGTGCTCTACAGGTGTCCCCGATGGTGTTTGTTGAGTTGGCATGGATCAAGATCAGGATTTGTCACTCCGATTGTTGGAGAGGTATCTCTAGGCCCTCTCGGTAATGTACATCACTATAAGCTTTGCAAGCAATGTAGCTAATGAGTTAGTTACATTATGGAGCATTACGGAACGAGTAAAGAGACTTGCGGTAATGAGATTGAACTAGGTATTGAGATACCGACGATCGAATCCCGGGCAAGTAACATACCGATGACAAAGGGAACAACGTATATCGTTATGCGGTTTGACCGATAAAGATCTTCGTAGAATATGTAGGAATCAATATGAGCATCCAGGTTCCGCTATTGGTTATTGACCGGAGACATGTCTTGGTCATGTCTACATAGTTCTCGAACCCATAGGGTCTGCACGCTTAACATTTGGTGATGATTGATATTACGAGTTTATGTGTTTTGATGTAACGAAGGTAGTTCGGAGTCCCGTATTTGATCACAGACATGACGAGGAGTCTCGAAATGGTCGAGACATAAAGATCGATATATTGGAAGCCTATGTTTGGACATAGGAATGGTTTCGGATGAGTTCGGGCATTTTCCGGAGTACTAAGAGGTTACCGGAACCCCTCGGGGTGTATATGGGCCTTATTGGGCCTTAGTGGAAAAGATGAGAGGGAAGGAAAAGGTGGGAGGCGCGCCCCCTAGCCCAATCCGAATTGGGAGGGGCCCGCCCCCCTTTCCTTTCTCCTCTCTACCATAATCGACCTCGGCCATATTGTAGCGGTGCTTAGGCGAAGCCCTGTTCTGGTAGCATCATCATCACCGCCATCACGCCGTCGTGTTGACGAAACTCTCCCTCGAAGCTCTACTAGGTCGTGAGTCAGCAGGACGTCACCGAGCCGAACGTGTGCAGATCGTGGAGGTGCCGTACCTTCGGTGCTAAATCGGTCGATCGTGAAGACGTACGACTACATCAACCGCGTTGTCATAACTCTTCCTCTTATGGTCTACAAGGGCACGTAGACAATACTCTCCCCTCTCGTTGCTATGCATCACCATGATCTTGCGTGTGCGTAGGATTTTTTTGAAATTACCGCGTTCCCCAACAGTGGCATCTGAGCTAGGTTTATGCGTAGATGTTATATGCACGAGTAGAACACAAAGGAGTTGTGGGCGTGGGTATATACATATCGCTTCTCGTCACTAGTTGATTCTTGATTCAGCGACATTGTTGGATGAAGCGGCCCAGACCGACATTACGCGTACGCTTACGCGAGACTGGTTCTACCGACGTGCTTCGCACACAGGTGGCTAGTGGGTGTCTGTTTCTCCAGCTTTAGTTGAATCAGATTCAATGAACATGGTTCTTTCTGAAGATCAAAAAGCAATTACCATACCGCGATGTGGTTTTTGTTGCGTAGATAAGAACGACTCTTGCTCAGCCCGTAGCAGCCACGTAAAACTTGCAACAACAAAGTAGAGGATGTCTAACTTGTTTTTGCAGGACATGTTGTGATGTGATATGGTCAAGACATGATGCTAAATTTTATTGTATGAGATGATCATGTTTTGTAACATAGTTATCGACAACTGGCAGGAGCCATATGGTTGTCGCTTTATTGTATGAAATGCAATCGCCATGTAATTGCTTTACTTTATCACTAAGCGGTAGCGATAGTCATAGAAGCAATAGTTGGCGAGATGACAACGATACTTTGATGGAGATCAAGGTGTCAAGCCGGTGACGATGGTGATCATGACGGTGCTTTGGAGATGGAGATCAAAGGCACAAGATGATGATGGCCATAACATATCACTTATATTGATTGCATGTGATGTTTATCCTTTATGCATCTTATTTTGCTTAGTTCGGTGGTAGCATTATAAGATGATCTCTCACCAAATTTCAAGGTATAAGTGTTCTCCCTGAGTATGCACCGTTACTACAGTTCGTCGTGCCGAGACACCACGTGATGATCTGGTGTGATAAGCTCTACGTTCACATACAACGGGTGCAAACCACTTTTGCACACGCAGAATACTCGGGTTAAACTTGATGAGCCTAGCATATCCAGATATTGCCTCGGAACACTGGAGACCGAAAGGTCGAGCATGAATCATATAGTAGATATGATCAACATAGTGATGTTCACCATTGAAAACTACTCCATCTCACGTGATGATAGGACATGGTTTAGTTGATATGGATCACGCGATCACTTAGATGATTAGAGAGATGTCTATCTAAGTGAGAGTTCGTAAGTAATTTGATTAATTGAATTTTAATTTATCATGAACTTAGTACCTGATAGTATTTTGCATGTCTATGTTGTTGTAGATAGATGGCCCGTGTTGTTGTTCCGTTGAATTTTAATGTGTTCCTAGAGAAAGCTAAGTTGAAAGATGATGGTAGCAACTACACGGACTGGGTCCATAACTTGAGGATTATCCTCATTGCCACACAGAAGAATTACGTCCTGGAAGCACCGCTAGGTGACAAACCCGCTGCAGGAGCAACGCCAGATGCTATGAACACCTGGCAGAGCAAAGCTGATGACTACTTGATAGTTCAGTGAGCCATGCTTTACGGCTTAGAACCGGAACTTCAACGATGTTTTGAACATCATGGAGCATATGAGATGTTCCAGGAGTTGAAGTTAATATTTCAAGCAAATGCCCGGATTAAGAGATATGAAGTCTCCAATAAGTTCTACAGCTGCAAGATGGAGGAGAATAGTTCTGTCAGTGAACATATACTCAGAATGTCTGGGTACCACAAACACTTGACTCAAATGGGAGTTAATCTTCCTGATGATAGTGTCATTGAGAGAGTTCTTCAATCATTGCCACCAAGCTACAAGATCTTCGTGATGAACTATAATATGCAAGGGATGGATAAGACGATTCCTGAGCTCTTCGCAATGCTAAAGGCTGCGGAGGTAGAAATCAAGAAGGAGCATCAAGTGTTGATGGTCAACAAGACCACCAGTTTCAAGAAAAAGGGTAAAGGGAAGAAGGGTAACTTCAAGAAGAACAGCAAGCTAGTTGGTGCTCAAGTGAAGAAACCCAAGGCTGGACCTAAGCCGGAGACTGAGTGCTTCTACTGCAAAGGAACTAGTCACTGGAAGCGGAACTGCCCCAAGTATTTGGCGGAGAAGAAGGATGGCAAAGTGAAAGGTATATTTGAATACATGTTATTGGTGTGTACCTTACTAATGCTTGCAGTAGTGCCTGGGTATTTGATATTGGTTCAGTTGCTATCATTTGCAACTCGAAACAGGGGCTATGGATTAAGCGAAGATTGGCTAAGGACGAGGTGATGATGCGTGTGGGAAATGGTTCCAAAGTCGATGTGATCGCCGTCAGCACGCTACCTCTACATCTACCTCCGGGATTAGTTTTAGACCTAAATAATTGTTATTTGGTGCCAGCCTCGAGCATGAACATTATATCTGGATCTTGTTTGATGCGAGACGGTCATTCATTTAAATCAGAGAATAATGGTTGTTCTATTTATACGAGTAATATATTTTATGGTCATGCACCCTTGATGAGTGGTCTATTTTTACTAAATCTTAATAGTAGTGATACACATGTTCATAGTATTGAGGCCAAAAGATGCAGAGTTGATAATGATTGTGCAACTTATTTGTGGCACTGCCGTTTAGGTCATATTGATGTAAAGCGCATGAAGAAACTCCATTCTAATGGACTTTTGGAATCACTTGATTATGAATCACTTGGTACTTGCGAACCATGCCTCATGGGCAAGATGACTAAAACTCCATTCTCCAGAACAATGGAGCGAGCAATAGAGTTGTTGGAAATCATACATACTGATGTATGTGGTCCAATGAACATTGAAGCTCGCGGTGGATATCGTTATTTTCTCACCTTCACAAATGATTTGAGTAGATATGGGTATATCTACTTGATGAATCATAAGTCTGAAACATTTGAAAAGTTCAAAGAATTTCAGAGTGAGGTGGAAAATCATCGTAACAAGAAAATAAGTTTCTACGATCTGATCGTGGAGCCAAATATTTGAGTTATGAGTTTGGACTTCATTTGAAACAATGTGGAATAGTTTCACAACTCACGCCACCTGGAACACCACATCGTAATGGTGTGTACGAACATCGTAATCGCACTTTACTAGATATGGTGCGATCTATGATGTCTCTCACTGATTTACCGCTATCATTTTGGAGTTACGCTTTAGAGACAGCTGCATTCACATTAAATAGGGCACCATCTAAATCCGTCGAGACGACACCTTATGAACTGTGGTTTGGCAAGAAACCCAAGTTGTCGTTTCTTAAAGTTTGGGGCTGCGATGCTTATGTGAAAAAGCTTCAACCTGATAAGCTCGAACCCAAATCGGAGAAATGTGTCTTCATAGGATACCCAAAGGAGACTGTTGGGTACACCTTCTATCACAGATCCAAAGGCAAGATATTCGTTGCTAAGAATGGATCCTTTCTAGAGAAAGAGTTTCTCTCGAAAGAAGTGAGTGGGAGGAAAGTAGAACTTGACGAGGTAATTGTACCTTCTCTCTTATTGGAAAGTAGTTCAGCACTGAAATCAGTTCTAGTGTTTCCTACACTAGTAAGTGAGGAAGCTAATGATGATGATCATGAAACTTCTGATCAAGTTACTACCGAACCTCGTAGGTCAATCAGAGTAAGATCCGCACCAGAGTGGTACGGTAATCCTGTTCTGGAAGTCATGTTACTTGACCGTGACGACCTATGAACTATGAGGAAGCAATGATGAGCCCAGATTCCGCAAAATGGCTTGAAGCCATGAAATCTGAGATGGGATCCATGTATGAGAACAAAGTATGGACTTTGGTTGACTTGCCCGATAACCGGCAGGCCATAGAGAATGAATGGATCTTCAAGAAGAAGACTGACGCTGACGGTAATATCACTGCTACAAAGCTCGACTTGTTGCAAAAGGTTTTTGACAAGTTCAAGGAGTTGACTATGATGATACCTTCTCACCCATAGCGATGCTTAAGTCCATCCGAATCATGTTAGCAATTGCCACATTTTATGATTATGAAATTTGGCAAATGGATGTCAAAACTGCATTCCTTAATGGATATATTAAAGAAGAGTTGTATATGATGCAACCAGAAGGTTTTGTCGATCCAAAAGGTGCTAACAAAGTGTGCAAGCTCTAGCGATCCATTTATGGACTGGTGCAAGCCTCTCAGAGTTGGAATATACGCTTTGATAGTGTAATCAAAGCATATGGTTTTATACAGACTTTTGGAGAAGCCTGTATTTACAAGAAAGTGAGTGGGAGCTCCGTAGCATTTCTGATATTATATGTAGATGACATATTGTTGGTCGGAAATGATACTGAATTTCTGAATAGCATAAAAGGATACTTGAATAAGAATTTTTCAATGAAAGACCTCGGTGAAGCTGCTTATATATTGGGCATCAAGATCTATAGAGATAGATCAAGTCACTTAATTGGACTTTCACAAAGCACATACCTTGATAAAGTTTTGAAGAAGTTCAAAATGGATCCGACAAAGAAAGGGTTCTTGCCTGTATTACAAGGTGTGAAGTTGAGTCAGACTCAATGCCCGACCACTGCAAAAGATAGAGAGAAAATGAAAGGTGTTCCCTATGCTTCAGCCATAGGCTCTGTCATGTATGCAATGTTGTGTACCAGACATGGTGTGTGCCTTGCTATAAGTTTAGCAGGGAGGTACGAAAGTAATCCAGGAGTGGATCACTGGACAGTGGTCAAGAACATCCTAAAATACCTGAAAAGGACTAAGGATATGTTTCTCGTATATGGAGGTGACAAAGAGCTCGTTGTAAATGGTTACGTCAATGCAAGCTTTGACACTGATCTGGATGACTCTAAGTCACAAACCGGATACGTGTTTTTATTAAATGGTGGAGCTGTCAGTTGGTGCAGTTCCAAGCAGAGTATCGTGGCGGGATCTACATGTGAAGCGGAATACATAGCTGCTTCGGAAGCAGCAAATGAAGGAGTCTGGATGAAGGAGTTCATATCCGATCTAGGTGTCATACCTAGTGCATCGGGTCCAATGAAAATCTTTTGTGACAATACTGGAGCAATTGCCTTGGCAAAGGAATCCAGATTTCACAAGAGAACCAAGCACATCAAGAGACACATCAATTCCATCTGCGATCAAGTCAAGGAGGAAGACATAGAGATTAGCAAGATACATACAGATCTGAATGTTGCAGACCCGTTGACTAAGCCTCTCTCACGAGCAAAACATGATCAACACCAAGACTCCATGGGTGTTAGAATCATTACTATGTAATCTAGATTATAGACTCTAGTGCAAGTGGGAGACTGAAGGAAATATGCCCTAGAGGCAATAATAAAGTTGTTATTTATATTTTCTTATATCATGATAAATATTTATTATTCATGCTACAATTGTATTAACCGGGAACTTAGTACATGTGTGAATACATAGACAAATAGAGTGTCACTAGTTTGCCTCTACTTGACTAGCTCGTTGAATCAATGATGCTTATGTTTCCTAACCATAGACAAGAGTTGTCATTTGATTAAAGGGATCACATCATTAGAGAATGATGTGATTGACTTGACCCATTCGTTAGCTTAGCATGATGATCGTTTAGTTTGTTGCTATTGCTTTCTCCATAACTATACATGTTCCTATGACTATGAGATCATGCAACTCCCGAGTACCGGAGGAACACTTTGTGTGCTACCAAACGTCACAACGTAACTGGGTGATTATAAAGGTGCTCTACAGGTGTCTCCAATGGTGTTCTTTGTGTTGGCATGGATCAAGATTAGGATTTGTCACTCCGATTGTCGGAGAGGTATCTCTGGGCCCTCTTGGTAATGTACATCACTATAGGCCTTGCAAGCAATGTAGCTAATGAGCTAGTTATGGGATGGAGCATTACGGAACGAGTAAAGAGACTTGCCGGTAACGAGATTGAATTAGGTATTGAGATACCGACGATCGAATCTCGGGCAAGTAACATACCGATGACAAAGGGAACAACGTATGCATAGCCTAGTGGTGGGAAGGGGCTGATGCCTTCCCAACCACCCAGGTTCAAGGCTTGGTACTTGCAATTTGGGTTTGTTGCACCAATTATACTATAGGGGGTTCCCTTACAGTCTTTCTATAAAAAAAACCTATATCGTTATGTCGTTTGACCGATAAAGATCTTCATAGAATATGTAGGAACCAATATGAGCATCTAGGTTCCGCTATTAGTTATTGACCGGAGACATGACTTGGTCATGTCTACATAGTTCTCGAACCCGTAGGGTCCGCACGCTTAACGTTTGGTGATGATCGGTATTACGAATTTATGTGTTTTGATGTACCGAAGGTAGTTCGGAGTCCCGGATTTGAGCACGGACATGACGAGGAGTCTCAAAATGGTCGAGACATAAAGATCGATATATTGGAAGCCTATGTTTGGACATCGGAATGGTTCTGGATGAGTTCGGGCATTTTCCGAAGTACCGGGAGATTACCGGAACCCCCTGGGGAGTATATGGGCCTTATTGGGCCTTAGTGAAAAAGAGGAGAGGGAAGGAAAAGGTGGGAGGTGCCCCCCTAGCCCAATCTGAATTGGGAGGGGGCCGGCCCCCCTTTCCTTTCTCCTCTCCTCCCCTTCATTCTCTCCTACTCCTACTACATGGAAGGGGGGAATCCTACTCCCGGTGGGAGTAGGGCTCCCTAGGGCGCGCCATAGAGAGGGCCGGCCCCTCCCCTCCTCCACTCCTTTATATACGAGGGAGGGGGGCACCCCATAGACACACAAGTTGATCATTGATCTTTTAGCCGTGTGTGATGCCCCCTCCACCATAATCCACCTTGGTCATATCGTCACGGTGCTTAGGCGAAGCCCTGTTCCGGTAGCATCATCATCACCGTCATCACGCCGTCGTGCTGACAAAACTCTCGCTCAAAGCTCTACTGGATCGTGAGTTCACGGGACATCACCTTCGGTGCTAGATCGGTCGATTGTGAAGACGTACGACTACATCAACCGCGTTGTCATAACGCTTCCGCTTACAGTCTACGAGGGTACGTAGACGATACTCTCCCCTCTTGTTGCTATGCATCACCATGATCTTGCGCGTGCGTAGGATTTTTTTGAAATTACTGCGTTCCCCAACAAAGCAACCCCCAGGTATGTGCGTTTGAGGTTGTTGCGGAGCCAGGCTTCGGACTGGGAAAGGGGCCGGTAATCCTGGGCCGCGTCGAGCCGGGCAGTGAGCTCTCTCGCGATCATGAGCTGCAGAGAGGCATGTCCAGTAGTACGAGCGCCCCAGCTCTGGAGGCATTTGGCAGTGAGCTTAAGGCGGAGGTAAACGCGCCGGAAGGTGTCGGGGTCGTCGACGCCGGCCCAAGCATTGGCCAATGTGTATTGGAAGCCATCGAGCCTGATCCAGAAACGTTCGAAGTGGAACTGTTTTGGGCTAGCCTGCCGCGGGGAGCAGTCCAAAAACGATGGGCAATGGTCGGAGACAGTCGTGGCGAGGCACCGGAGGATGCTGTGCGGTTGCGAGGTGTCCCAATTAGTAGTGCAGAGGAACCGGTCATTGCGCACAAGGGTGGGGGAGTCACGCTTGTTCGACCAAGTATATCAGCGGCCATGCATGTACACGTCCCGCAGCTCCATGTCAGCGAGAAGCGGCGAAAGCGGCTCGAGGTGCGCCTATTGATGCGCCTGTTGCTCTTGTCCCTGGAGGAGGAGACAAGGTTGAAATCTCCCCCAAGGAGCCAGGGGCCAGCACAAGTCTCACGAGTTTCCTGAAGATCTTGCAGGAAAAGGATCTTCTCGTCATCCTCCTGCGGACCGTGCATGCCAGAGATCCACCACGGTTGCGTGCTGGTGGTGGAGGAAACGAGGGCCATGATGTGATGTTGGCCAATATAAGGGCTAGAGATGGAGATCTCATTGCGGTTCCAAGCGAGGAGAATGCCACCGCGAGTGCCAATCGCAGGGAGGAAGAAGAAGTCCTCGAAGCAGGGGCCAAGGGTCTCGATGACAAGCGACAATGAGAGCGAATCCATCTTAGTTTCTTGGAATCACACAATGTCTGGAGAGACCGAGGCGATAACGGAGCGAACCGCGGTGCGTTTGGCTCGACAATTCAGCCCACGGACATTCCAGAAGATAGTTTTAAGAATACACTCCATTAAGAAATGGTGGGGTCATTGGGGCGAACACACGAAGACTAGTTCACGGAGATGGCGTG
>NC_041392.1:212076747-212125600 GCF_002162155.2 Triticum dicoccoides | reverse complement strand
GGAGGGGGGAGCCTCCACGGTCGGAGAGGGTGCCGATAGGAATGTGCCAGCCATAGTAATCCGCAAATGCCTGGACCACGTCCTCGGCAAGAGGCTACTCGAATAGCTTGCTTTAGCGCTCTAGAGCTGAAGTGGAGGCCGACCCCCCTTCACGGATGAGGCCAAGTCAGAGCAAAAACACCCTTTTTGACTTTGCTTCGGAGTCCAACCCACGATCGTTCTTGGCAATCCGGTGACTTCTCCTGGTAGTGAAATTGGGAGGGAGCTCCTTTCGTTTCCTCTTGGGTCCTGGGGTGGGCAACGCCGGTGTGTCGCGGCACTGAATCTCAAGAAGAAAGTCCTGTAGCAGCATGCAATCAGAGGGAGCCGAAACGTCGCTTGCATGCTCCTGCATGGGAGGGGTGGCGGCGGTTTGTCCACTTGGCGAGAAGGGGGTGGCCGTGGTGGAGAGCAGACTGGGGGAGCGCGGGCCCGCAACAGGAGAATGGGGGGCAGCACGCGGATGGTGGCCTCGGGATCAGCAGGCACATGCTGCGGAGGCGAAGGCGGGGTTGGCTCGCAGCTGTGGGCCTCGGGATCCGCCTGGCCAACCATGCGAGGTGATTCCACGCGGGATGGGGCAGCCATCACCTGGCTGGCGGCCTCGGGATCTGCCTGATCCGCTGTCGGTGGGCTGGTCAGGGTTGGCGGGGCGGGGATGTCGACATTCTTGTCTTGTACCCATAATGGGGTCCTGGAAGCCTCTCGAGTAGGGCTCGCAGGGGGGTGGGCTTGTCCGGGTGCTGGTGGGGTCCATGTATCAGCAGCAGAGGAGCGAGGTTTGGTGGAGCCGATCCGGTCGAAGTGGGAGACCTGGTCTTCACGCGCACGGCCCGGTCAAGGTGGCTTTGCGAGGAGCCGAGGCAGCTTTTTGCATGGGCCGGGGCCGGGGCGTCAGCATGTAGAGGGTGGGGGCCGAGAATCCCACGTCCATCAAAAGGAGGGGGAGGGCGCCGGCAACAAGAACGCCGACCGGCACCGTTGTTGCCGTTCCCGGAGCTCGGGGCGGGGCGCGCGTCACTGCAATTTCTGGAACGACACGGAATCAAAGTGGCATGGCCAGGCGACAGGGCTTGGCGGCGATGGAGGAACATTGAAAGGGTTGCCATTGTTGGAGGGGGGCGGCGGCGGCGCAGGAGCAGGTAGCCTGAAGTCGATGGAATGCATCACATGAATGGTCACCGGATATCGCAGGACCTCCATGGGGAACCGCTCCGCGCTGTCGGGTTGGCTTCGGGGAGAACAACGCCTTGCTCTGTGAGGTAGAGGTCGGACGCCCGAGGGATCATGTCGAGGTTGGGGGTCTAAGCGGACAGCCGGAAAACGGACATGTCAGAGCCATTGCGAGTCTCGGGGGCAATCTTGTCGACCAAACAGAAGGGCGTGAGCAGGGAGACATCGGAGGACTTGTGCCAGCCATGGTCGGGGATGCCGGAGAGCTTGAGGTCGACCTTGAAGCAAAGAGTGACCGGCTGAGCGCCGACGAGGCGGCTCCTAGGGTGCATGAGGAGGCGGAAGCGCGGCCCATGAGCGACGCCCGCGGCCACACAAGCATGGTCCTCCATGCGCTGGAATCGCAATAGGAACTCCGCCGGGCCATGCCGGTGAACCGAGAACACGTCGGCAGGGATCTCGAAGCGCCCGCTGATCAGGCCCATGACGTCGATGCAGGAGACCTCGGTGCGGTGGCCAGCAACCGAGGCCACCAGAGCGCGCTGGAGCGCGGCCTCGGCAGCGTCAATCTTGGCGGAGCGTGGAAGAAAGCATTCCGCAGCAGCGGGGCGGAGAGCGGGGTGGCTAGAAATCACCGTAAGGGTGCCCGACGAGGCTGACCACGCTGCGCCGGAGGAAGAGGTCGAAGGCGTGAGGAGTCCGAAGCGTTCGGGGGCGGAGAAGAGGACGGGGGGGGGGGGCTACACCGCCCCGAGGACGACGACGACTGCCGCGAGGAATGGCGTCGGCGATGGGGAGTGGGACGCCGAGGAGGGGGGCAGGGCGCGCGACCGCTTAGTCGTACCGGGACCGTGGAGAGACGCACAGGGCACGGTGCAAGCTCGCGCCTTGTGCCCATAGAACCTTGTAACGCCCCGAGTCCGATGCGCCAGGTGTCTTCCAGTTATTCGCTGTTGTTGCCATGTCATTCATTTGCGTGTTGCATCTTGCCATGTCATCATGTGCATAGCATCATCATGTTTTCAAAACTTGCATCCATCTGGGTTCCCCCAGTTCTCTCCGTTGTCCGTTCTGAGCCCAGGCACACTCGCATGCGCCCGCGGCACCTCCGAAATATTATTTTAAGAAGTGGCCGGAAAATGTTCTCGGAATGAGATGAAAGATGGTGTGCGGTGTTGTTGTGTTATAGGTAGACCGCCTGTCAAATTTTACCGCATTTGGAGTCCATTTGACGCCCCAACGGATAACTATAGCGGCAGTATAGCCTGTCTATCATCGGACGTTTTCGGTCTCCGAGAACAGTTGTCGGGCTGCATTCCTTTCCCTCCTCTCTGCCCAACCCACTCCACTCAGCCCACTAACCCCGCCTAGTCCACATACCCAACCCTCCTCGCGTCCGGAGCCGTCCGATCGTGATCGGAGGGCCCGGAAACCCCTCCTAACCCCTCAAACCCTAACCCTGCCTATAAATGGACACCCCCATCTCTATTTTGGGCAACCCTACCCCCTCCTCCTCATTTTCCATGCATCCACCTGCCTTCAGCCGCCGCGAGCATCGTTTTTAGCACCGGCAAGCCATGCGCCGCCACTTGGCGAGTCGCCAAGGGCCAGCCGCCGCCTGCGCAACCGCTTCCCTCCACTCATGTGCCTCCACATGTACCCGCCACCTCACCCATGCCCCTGCTCAGCTCCCGCTTCCACCGTGGGCCGCCCGGGCCCGGAACCGCGCCGCCGCCCTCGTCTGAAGCCTCCCTCTCTATCCCGATCTGGATCGGGCACTACGTCAGCCGCAACTCCCCTCGCACCTCGCCGACCCCGCCACAAGAGACCTCGTCGCCGTCAAGCTCCGGCGGAGAACCTCCCAGGCCGGACCCCGCCGCCCTGCTCCTCCTTCCCTGCCTGTCTCCTTCTTGTCCTTCCTCTCTCATCTCTCTCTGCCGCCATGAACAGGGACCCCCATGGCCGCCGAGCTCGAGCACCATGTTGACCCTGCCGTCAAGCCGCCGGATGATGTCTACTACACAACCTTCTTATTGTAGACGTTGTTGAGCCTCCAAGTGCAGAGGTTTGTAGGACAGTAGCAAATTTCCCTCAAGTGGATGACCTAAGGTTTATCAATCCGTAGGAGGCGTAGGATGAAGATGGTCTCTCTCAAGCAACCCTGCAACCAAATAACAAAGAGCCTCTTGTGTCCACAACACACCCAATACAATGGTAAATTGTATAGGTGCACTAGTTCGGTGAAGAGATGGTGATACAAGTGGTATATGGATGGTAGATAAAGGTTTTTGTAATCTGAAAATATAAAAACAGCAAGGTAACTAATGATAAAAGTGAGCGTAAATGGTATTGCAATGCTAGGAAACAAGGCCTAGGGTTCATACTTTCACTAGTGCGAGTCCTCTCAACAATAATAACATAATTGGATCATATAACTATCCCTCAACATGCAACAAAGAGTCACTCCAAAGACAATAATAGCAGAGAACAAACGAAGAGATTATGGTAGGGTACGAAACCACCTCAAAGTTATTCTTTCCAATCAATCCGTTGGGCTATTCCTATAAGAGTCACAAACAACCCTAGAGTTCGTACTAGAATAACACCTTAAGACACAAATCAACCAAAACCCTAATGTCACCTAGATACTCCAATGTCACCTCAAGTATCCGTGGGTATGATTATACGATATGCATCACACAATCTCAGATTCATCTATTCAACCAACACATAGAACCTCAAAGAGTGCCCCAAAGTTTCTACCGGAGAGTCAAGACGAAAATGTGTGCCAACCCCTATGCATAGGTTCATGGGCGGAACCCACAAGTTGATCACCAAAACATACATCAAGTGAATCACGTGATATCCCATTGTCACCACAGATACGCACGGCAAGACATACATCAAGTGTTCTCAAATCTTTAAAGACTCAATCCGATAAGATAACTTCAAAGGGGAAACTCAATCCATTACAAGAGAGTAGAGGGGGAGAAACATCATAAGATCCAACTATAATAGCAAAGCTCGCGACACATCAAGATCGTACCACCACAAGAACACGAGAGAGAGAGAGAGAGAGAGAGAGATCAAACACATAGCTACAAGTAAATACCCTCTGCCTCGAGGGAGAACTACTCCCTCCTCATCATGGAGAGCACCGGGATGATGAAGATGGCCACCGGAGAGGGATTGCCCCCTCCGGCAGGGTGCCGAAACGGGTCTAGATTGGTTTTCGGTGGCTACGGAGGCTTCTGGCGGCGGAACTCCCGATCTATTCTGCTCTCCGATAGTTTTAGGGTATATGGATATATATAGGCGAAAGAAATACATCAGGGAGCCACGAGGGGCCCACGAGGGTGGAGGGCGTGCCCAGGGGGGTGGGCGCGCCCCCTGCCTCGTGGCTTCCTCGTTGATCCCCTGACGTGCACTCCAAGTCTCCCGTATTGCTTTCTTTCCAAAAATAACTTTTCTGAAGGTTTCATTCCGTTTGGACTCCGTTTGATATTCCTTTTCTTCGAAACCCTAAAATAAGGAAAAAACAGAAACTGGCACTGGGCTCTAGGTTAATAGGTTAGTCCCAAAAGTCATATAAAATAGCATATAAATGCATATAAAACATCCAAGGTTGATAATATAATAGCATGGAACAATCAAAAATTATAGATACGTTGGAGACATATCAGCATCCCCAAGCTTAATTCCTGCTCGTCCTTGAGTAGGTAAATGATAAAAACAGAATTCTTGATGTGGAATGCTACCTAACATATTTATCCATGTAATTCTCTTTATTGTGGCAAGAATATTCAGGTCCATAAGATTCAAGACAAAAGTTTAATATTGACATAAAAATAATAATACTTCAATCATACTAACTAAGCAATCATGTCTTCTCAAAATAACATGGCCAAAGAAAGCTATCTCTACAAAATCATATAGTCTGGCTATGCTCCATCTTCACCACACAAAGTATTTAAATCATGCACAACCCCGATGAAAATCCAAGCAATTGTTTCATACTTTTGATGTTCTCAAACTTTTTCAATCTTCACGCAATACATGAGCGTGAGCCATGGACATAACACAATAGGTGGAATAGAATGGTGGTTGTGGAGAAGACAAAAAGGAGAAGATAGTCTCACGTCAACTAGGCGTATCAACGGGCTATGGAGATGCCCATCAATAGATATCAATGTGAGTGAGTAGGGATTGTCATGCAATGGATGCACTAGAGCTATAAATGTATGAAAGCTCAACAAAAGAAATAAGTGGGTGTGCATCCAACTCGCTTGCTCACGAAGACCTAGGGCAATTTTGAGGAAGCCCATCATTGGAATATACATGCCAAGTTCTATAATAAAAGATTCCCACTAGTATATGAAAGTGACAACATAGGAGACTCTCTATCATGAAGATCATGGTGCTACTTTGAAGCACAAGTGTGGTAAAAGGATAGTAGCATTGCCCTTCTCTCTTTTTCTCTCATTTTTTATTTGGGCCTTTTTATGGTGTCTTTTCTCTTCTTTTTTTTATTTGGGCTTCTTTGGCCTCTTTTATTTATTTATTTATTTTTGTCCGAAGTCTCATCCCGACTTGTGGGGGAATCAGAGTCTCCATCATCCTTTCCTCACTGGGACAATGCTCTAATAATGATGATCATCACACTTTTATTTACTTACAACTCAAGAATTACAACTCGATACTTAGAACAAAATATGACTGTATATGAATGCTTCCGGCGGTGTACCGGGATGTGCAATGACTCATGAGTGACATGTATGAAGGAATTATGAACGGTGGCTTTGCCACAAATACAATGTCAACTACATGAGCATGGAAAGCAATATGACAATGATGAAGCGTGTCATAATAACGGAACGGTGGAAAGTTGCATGGCAATATATCTCGGAATGGCTATGGAAATGCCATAATAGGTAGGTATGGTGGCTGTTTTGAGGAAGGTATATGGTGGTTTTATGGTACCGGCGAAAGTTGCGCGGTACTTAGAGAGGCTAGCAATGGTGGAAGGGTGAGAATGCGTATAATCCATGGACTCAACATTAGTCATAAAGAACTCACATACTTATTGCAAAAATCTATTAGTTATCGAAACAAAGTACTATGTGCATGCCCCTGGGGGATAGATTGGTAGGAAAAGACCATCACTCGTCCCCGACCGCCACTCATAAGGAAGACAATCAATAAATAAATCATGCTCCGACTTCATCACATAACGGTTCACCATACGTGCATGCTACCGGAATCACAAACTTTAACACAAGTATTTCTCAAATTCACAACTACTCACTAGCATGACTCTAATATTACCATCCTCATATCTTAAAACAATCATCAAGTATCAAACTTCTCATAGTATTCAATGCACTTTATATGAAAGTTTTTATTATACCCCTCTTGGATGCCCATCATACTAGGACTAAATTCATAACCAAAGAAAATTACCATGATGTTTAGGACTCTCAAAATGATATAAGAGAAGCATGAGAGTTCATTAATTTCTATAAAATAAAACCACCACCATGCTATAAAAAGATATAAGTGAAGCACTAGAGCAACGACAAACTACTCCGAAAGATATAAGTGAAGATCAATGAGTAGTTGAATAATTATGTAACTATGTGAAGACTCTCTAACATTTAATAATTTCAGATCTTGGTATTTTATTCAAACAGCAAGCAAAACAAAATAAAATAAAATGACGCTCCAAGCAAAACACATATCATGTGGTAAATAAAAATATAGCTCCAAGTAAAGTTACCGATGAACGAAGACGAAAGAGGGGATGCCTTCCGGGGCATCCCCAAGCTTAGGCTCTTGCCACTCCTTATTCCATAGTCCATCGAATCTGTACCCAAAATTTGAAAACTTCACAACACAAAACTTAAAATAGAAAATCTCGTGAGCTCCGTTAGTATAAGAAAATAAATCACCACTTAGGTACTGTTGTGAACTCATTCTAAATTCATATTGGTGTAATATCTACTGTATTCCAACTTCTCTATGGTCCATACCCTCCGATACTACTCATAGATTCATCAAAATAAGCAAACAACACATAGAAAATAGAATCTGTCAAAAACAGAACAGTCTGAAGTAATATGTATCAAACGTATACTTCTGGAACTCATAAAATTCTCAAATAAATTGGTTGAACTGAGTAATTTTTCTATTAATCATCTGAAAAATGAATTAACTAAATAGCACTCTCCAATAAAAAATGGCATCAATTCTCGTGAGCGCTAAAGTTTCTGTTTTTTACAGCATGATCGCAAAGACTTTCTCCAAGTCTTCCCAAAGGTTCTACTTGGCACAAACAGTAATTAAAAGCATAAAACCACATCTAAACAGAGTCTAGATGAATTATTTATTACTAAACAGGAACAAAAAGCAAGGAACAAAAATAAAATTGGGTTGCCTCCCAACAAGCGCTATCATTTAACGCCCCTAGCTAGGCATGATGATTTCAATGATGCTCATATAAAAGATAAGAATTGAAACATAAAGAGAGTGTCATGAAGAATATGAATAGCACATTTAAGTCTATCCCACTTCCTATGCATAGGGATTTTGTGAGCAAACAACTTGTGGGAACAAGCATCAACTTGCATAGGAAGGTAAAACAAGCATAGCTTCAAAACTTTAAGCACATAGAGAGGAAACTTGATATTATTGCAATTCCTACAAGCATAAGTTCCTCCCTCATAATAATTTTCAGTAGCATAATGAATGAATTCAACAATATAACCAGCACCTAAAGCATTCTTTTCATGATCTACAAGCATAGAAAATTTACTACTCTCCACATAAGCAAGATTCTTCTCATTCGGAATAGTGGAAGTATCATAAGAAACTCGAATACTATAAATTGTTTCCACATTAAAAGAGTAATGTTCAGAAAGGGGTAATCATAATCATGACAAGTTTTATAAATATAATCACTACTTTTTATAGCATAAGTATCATCACAATAATCATCATAGGTAGGAGGAATGTTATCATCATTATAAATTTGCATATCAAAACTTGGGAGACTAAAAATATCATCTTCATTAAACGTTGCCTCCCCAAGCTTGGTACAAACATTAATTGCAGCAAATATATTCCCAAAAAGATCATCTTCATCAAACATAGCATCCCCAAGCTTGGGCCTTTTCATATCATAAGCGTAATCACTCTCATCATTAATAGTATGGATAGCACCAATAGTATAGCAATTATCATATTCTTCCAAGAAAGTTCCAAAAAGATTTTCAAGATCATAAGAAGTATCATTATCTCCCACAGTTATATTTTATTGAGACACAATAGTAATAGGAGCAGCATTATTTGGGAGAGATATCTTTTTACCTTTCTTCCTTTTTCTTTTCTTCTTCTTCACCACATCATGTGTGGGTTCAATCCTATTTTTGGAGCTCCTTATTAATGAGATTGGTTGAATAGAAGGCTCCTCCTCGTTACCTGATTCATCATAAGAAATAATAGAAGGGTATTGGGAAGTCTCTCCCCTTTCGTTAGTATTCTCTTCATCCTCTATTTCTTTTCTTTTCTTTATGTAATTGGCAATATAAGGATTTTCAATGCAATTCACCGCACAATACATATAAATTTCCTCTAGACCAAAAGCAAGAAGTTTATAATGGGAAAATTTTGGAAGATTCTTAGTTATACGTTTCATTTCTTCGTAACCCATAAGCAAACTGAGTTCATTATAATGTGCAAGGGAAATCAAGTCATCACAATTTTTGGACACGATTAGATCATGAAACAATTTGCATCGGATAGCTAAATGACCCTGTTCATTGCAAAGTCCACAAGTACGGCCAAGAAAATTTAAATTTCCAGCACAATCATCTAGCCTTTCTTGCAACAATGTAGTTTCTAAGTACTTATGCCTCTTGCAATATCTATCTTCCCTATTTGGTGTGTACTTACAAACCCAATGCACTCCACAAAAATTGACATGTTTATAGGTGACATTTTCATCATAACTAGTGCAATCATCATTAGTACCATGGATATTCAAGGAGTTCATACTAACAACATTGCAATCATGCTCATCATTCAAAGATTTAGTGCCAAACATTTTAATGCATTCTTCTTCTAACACTTTGGCACAATTTTCCTTTCCATCATACTCACGAAAGATATTAAAAAGATGAAGCGTGGCAAAATTAATTCCATATTTTTTGTAGTTTTATTTTTTAACTAAACTAGTGCTAAAACAAGAAACAAAAAGATTTGATTGCAAGATCTAAAGATATACCTTCAAGCACTAACCTCCCCGGCAACGGCGCCAGAAAAGAGCTTGATGTCTACTACACAACCTTCTTCTTGTAGACGTTGTTGGGCCTCCAAGTGCAGAGGTTTGTAGGACAGTAGAAAATTTCCCTCAAGTGGATGACCTAAGGTTTATCAATCCGTAGGAGGCGTAGGATGAAGATGGTCTCTCTCAAGCAACCCTGCAACCAAATAACAAAGAGTCTCTTGTGTCCCCAACACACCCAATACAATGGTAAATTGTATAGGTGCACTAGTTCGGTGAAGAGATGGTGATACAAGTGGTATATGGATGGTAGATAAAGGTTTTTGTATTCTGAAAATATAAAAACAGCAAGGTAACTAATGATAAAAGTGAGCGTAAACGGTATTGCAATGCTAGGAAACAAGGCCTAGGGTTCATACTTTCACTAGTGCAAGTCCTCTCAACAATAATAACATAATTGTATCATATAACTATCCCACAACATGCAACAAAGAGTCACTCCAAAGACACTAATAGCGGAGAACAAACGAAGAGATTATGGTAGGGTATGAAACCACCTCAAAGTTATTCTTTCCAATCAATCCGTTGGGCTATTCCTATAAGTGTCACAAATAGCCCTAGAGTTCGTACTAGAATAACACCTTAAGACACAAATCAACCAAAACCCTAATGTCACCTAGATACTCCAATGTCACCTCAAGTATCCGTGGGTATGATTATACGATATGCATCACACAATCTCAGATTCATCTTTTCAACCAACACATAGAACCTCAAAGAGTGCCCCAAAGTTTCTATCGGATAGTCAAGACGAAAACGTGTGCCAACCCCTATGCATACATTCATGGGCGGAACCTGCAAGTTGATCACCAAAACATACATCAAGTGAATCACGTGATATCCCATTGTCACCACAGATACGCACGGCAAGACATACATCAAGTGTTCTCAAATCTTTAAAGACTCAATCCGATAAGATAACTTCAAAGGGGAAACTCAATCCATTACAAGAGAGTAGAGGGGGAGAAACATCATAAGATCCAACTATAATAGCAAAGCTCGCGACACATCAAGATCGTACCACCTCAAGAACAAGAGAGAGAGAGAGAGAGAGAGAGAGAGAGATCAAACACATAGCTACTGGTACATACCCTCAGCCCCGAGGGAGAACTACTCCCTCCTTGTCATGGAGAGCACCGGGATGATGAATATGGCCACCGGAGAGGGATTGCCCCCTCCGCCAGGGTGCCGGAACGGGTCTAGATTGGTTTTCGGTGGCTACAGAGGCTTCTGGCGGCGGAACTCCTGATCTATTCTGCTCTCCGATAGTTTTATGGTATATGGATATATATATGCGGAAGAAATACATTAGGGGAGCCACGAGGGGCCCACAAGGGTGGAGGGCGCGCCCAGGAGGGTGGGCGCGCCCCCCTGCCTCGTGGCTTCCTCGTTGATCCCCTGACGTGCACTCCAAGTCTCCCGTATTGCTTTCTTTCCAAAAATAGCTTTTCTGAAGGTTTCATTCCATTTGAATTCCGTTTGATATTCCTTTTCTCCGAAACCCTAAAACAAGGAAAAAACACAAACTGGCACTAGGCTCTAGGTTAATAGGTTAGTCCCAAAAGTCATATAAAATAGCATATAAAACATCCAAGGTTGATAATATAATAGCATGGAACAATCAAAAATTATAGATACGTTGGTGACATATCACCGGACCTCATTCACCTCGTGCGCGTCGCCGACGTCCATCCCCGCCGGACCCCGCAGTCCCGAATCTCCCCAACTTCCCCTTGTTCCGTCGCCGCAAGTCCAGCGCGGCCATGTCCTGTTCCTGTTCGAGCCAAAGAGGACGATTGCTAACTCCCGCTCGGATCGAGCGTTGACCATCCCAGCCACGCGCCCTTCTTCCTCGCGGGCCTCAAGCCACGGCCAGCCCAGCTTCCCTCCAAGGCCTAGCGCCTCGACCAGCTGGGCTTGGCCCATGGTGAGATGTCCCCAGTCCTGCGCATAGTGCACTGTGCAGCCCAGTCCGCCTCAGTTTCGGCCCATGCATGTTTTTTCCCTTGCTGCGAATTTATCTAATTTCCTGAGACTAACAGTTTTACAGAAAACCCCCCGTTGTTCATGCATTTAATATCCCACAAACCGTGCATCATATGTAAATAACTTATATTTGAAAAATGCTTAAAATTTTGTTTAGTTTCATGATATGAAACTTTCATCCATGTTAAAAATGTTAAAAATGCTGTTTGCATTTAATTTGCATATTGCCATGTTAAAATGATTTAATTCATAACTAATTAACCGTAGCTTGGATTTAAATAAACTTTATATGTAAATGGGGTAGAAAAATGCATAGTTTAACATGGTGGCATTACTTTGCATGTTTAACAACTCTAAAATATGGTTTAGGGCAGAACAGTACCCACTCTAAAATTTGCATATGAGGATTTTCCGAAATTATTGTTTGTTGTTTCCAGCCTCATTTAAACTTGCCTAAATAGTTAGTTTATGTAGGTTTCACCTCTTCCCATGTTTAACAAAATTTAATATTGTTGGGTACATAACCGAGAGAGAACTAAATAAGTCATGTGGTGTTTCGTCAATATGCAACTCGTTGCATATTGAGCTCCGCTTAACTTGTAGTGTTGTTTGTGCACTTAGCCATGCCATGCCTCTTTAAACCGGACATGCATCATACTTGATTGCGCATCATGCCATGCTTATGCTTGTTGGTTTACCATGTTGTTTTCTCCTTTTCGGTGTTGCTTCTTCTTGTTAGTTCCGGTAACGTCGCGTTTGTGAGGATCCATTCGACTACGTCCGTTTGTCTTCTTCATGGACTCATTCTTCTTCCTTGCGGGATTTCAGGCAAGATGACCATTACCCTCGATATCACTTCTATCTTTGCTTGCTAGCTGTTAGCTCTATCGTTATGTCGCGCTACCTACCACTTGTTTATCATACCTCCCATATTGCCATGTCAAGCCTCTAACCCACCTTCCTAGCAAACCGTTGTTTGGCTATGTTACCGCTTTTGCTCAGCCCCTCTTTTAGCGTTGCTAGTTGTAGGTGCCTTGTAGGTTGTTCCATGTTGAAACATGGATGTGTTTGGGATATCATATTATCTATTGTTTAATTTAATGCATCTATATACTTGGTAAAGGGTGGAAGACTCGGCCTTTTGCCTAGTGTTTTGTCCACTCTTGCCACCCTAGTTTCCATCATACCGGTGTTATGTTCCTTGATTTTGTGTTCCTAACACGGTTGGGGTTATGGGACCCCCTTGACAGTTCGCTTTGAATGAAACTCCTCCAGCAAGGCCCAACCTTGGTATTAACATTTGCCACCACCACCTATTACTTTTCCCTTGGGAGTCACGCTCCCGAGGGTCATCTTTATTTACCCCCCGAGCTAGTGCTTCTCTAAGTGTTGGTCCGAACTGAGTAGACTGCAGGGCCACATCGGGGAAACTTGAGGGCTGGTTTTACTCGTAGGATATCTCATCCGGTGTGCCCTGAGAATGAGATATGTGCAGCTCCTATCGGGATTTGTCGGCACATTCGGGCGGTCTTGCTGGTCTTGTTTTACCATTGTCAAAATTTCTTGTAACCAGGATTCCGAGTCTGATCTGGTTGTTCTGGGAGAAGGAATATCCTTCGTTAATCATGAGAGCTTGTGATGGGCTAAGCTGGGACACCCCTGCAGGGTATAAACTTTCAATAACCGTGCCCGCGGTTATGTGGCAGATGGGAATTTGTTAATATCCAGTTGTAGAGAACTTGACATTTAACTTAATTAAAATGAATCAACCGCGTGTGTAGCCGTGATGGTCTCTTTTCGGCGGAGTCTGGGAAGTGAACACGGTTTGGGTGATGTTTGAACGTAAGTAGTTTCAAGATCACTTCTTGATCACTTGTAGTTTCTCGACCATTCTCATCTTACTCTTGTATTCATAAGTTAGTCACCATATTTGCTTAGTGCTTGCTGCAACTCCACCTCATTACCACATCCTACCCATAAGCTTAAATAGTCTTGATCACGAGGATTTTGAGATTGCCGAGTCCTTGTGACTCTTGGATACTTCCAAAACAGTTGCAGGTGCCGATGATACCAGTGCAGGTGAAGCAACCGAGCTCAAGTGGGAGCTTGATGAAGATCTTGGTCGTTATTATGTGTCTTTTCCAGATGATCAGTAGTGGTGCCTAGTTGGGACGATCGGGGATCTAGCATTTGGGGTTGTCTTCTTTTATTTTGGTTCCGTAGTCGGACCTTGATTGTACTCTGGATGATGTATGTTTCACTTGTTATTTGTGTGACATGGTGATTGTAAGCCAACTCTTTATCCTTTGCTTATTCGGTACATGGGATTGTGTGAAGATTACCCCTCTTGCGACAAAACCACACTGCGGTTATGCCTCTAAGTCGTGTCTCGACACGTGGGAGATATAGCCGCATCGTGGGCGTTACAAGTGGTAATCAGAGCCATCCCCGACTTAGAAGCCCCCTGCTTGATCGAATCTCTGACGTTGTTGAGTCTAGAACAAAAATGTTTTGAGTCTTAGGATTATACATACTGGAGAGTAGGATTCTTTTTTACTCCTCGGTCCCTTCATCGCTCTGGTGAGGCCTCCTGTCGTAGATGTTTTGACTTTCCTCTCCTCAAATTTCATGAATTTTTTTAGGATCACGCGGGTATCTTGGAATCGTTCTGATATTCATGTGACGAGAACATTGTTCTTGGTGCCTCCTGACATTTAGGGGTTGTGGCAGTGTCCCGGGGAGTTGAGCTCCGAGGTGTTGTTGTCACAATTTTATCGTTGCAGTTCTGGAATACCTGAGTTCACCGACATCGAAAATCTCTTTTATGCAGTTGTTGGTGAGATAACCTCGACGCCACCCAATACTGGGGTGGGAGTTCGGGAGTATTGCCATAACTCGTATAGCGGATGCTTTTCGAAGGTTGAGGTACATGATTTTCGGTGTTTTCTTGGTTATGTGTTGACAGATGGATACAGTTGGAGCGTAGGGCTTGTTAGTTGTGTGATATATATTGTGCCTCCTTGTATCCCCAACACCAAATTGCATAACCAGAAAGTTTAGGGAGTTTTTAGGTGGGAATTCAGTATCACGTAGGATATGTTTCCAACAGACACATGATACGATATGGGGTCTATCATATGTTTGTTTCAGGCTTATTTCGCAAGCCAAATCCTTTGTTTTGTTTTGAGTTGTGGAATTCGAGTTACTTCAATGTCAAGTGTTGATTCCATACCTCATTCTAAGCGGTGTTCTCATGTTTCTATGGGAGTGCTAATCCTTCTTGTTCATCGAGATTGTCTTGTCAATCCTTTTTCAACCGGTGTTTTCATCTTCAAGTTATTCCATCCACTTCATCGTTGTAAGATCAACTCTCATCTTCTCAACGGTGTCATTTCCCCATCCCCATTTATTTTCTTTCCCACCCTCCCGCCCTTTTGTTCACGGAGACTGAAGTCGCTAATCGAGTATCCTTTTATTCATGCCGAATGGTCATGCCAATTCTTTTCCATCCAAAGTGCTCCTCTTCAAGTGGATCCGTTCATTCTCAACATCCGCAAGATCAACTCTAAGTTTTCTCAATGGTGTTTGTTTCATCCGTCCCAAGTTGTCTTTGTTTTCCCTGCCCTCCCATCCTTTTCTTCAAGGAATCAGATTTCTTATTCAAGTATCCTTTTATTTGATGGGAAGTCTCTCCATTCTTTTCCGTCAATGTTCTTATCTGGTGATTCCCTGGAAGATACTAACAGAGCTCCAAGTTATCATTCTTCGTTCTCTTTTCTTTTACGGTGGATTCAATTCAAGCTTCGGTGTTGCGCATATTTCTTTCATTTGTCCAATGCTTTCTCATGCCGGTGCACCTCTCAACCATCCACCTCTCGCTTTTCATTTGTTCTGGAGTACTAAAGATATCTCAGGAGATTCGTGTTTTCATTCCTAATCCATTCAAGATATCTCGAGGTTGTTATCTCATTCAAGTCACTTAATTCAATCGGCGCAATCTCTCTTTAAGTCGTTCAACGGTGTATCTTTTGAGTGGGCCTTAACCCACAGGTTTTTCCAGGATCTTACCTGACTCTTCTAATTTTTCCGGAGCTATTCTCAAATTCATTTCAAAGTTTGACGTAAGAATGAGTTATCATCAGTCAAATGTCTTTCTCCAAGATCTTTCAAATTATTTTCATCGTTGGTTCGACCTTTCTAATTTTCATTCCGGAGTGCCTCAACAATTCATGGTGGTGTTTCTCGTCGTCATTCTTGGACTATGAAGACCGAAGAAGAGTTCCTCTTATATCCTTACCCGTTCTTCCAAAAATGCGAAGTTCAAGCTTGATGCCATCCTCTCATAATTGTCTTTCGATTGTGATAATTCTTTTCACCCATCCGAAGCATTTTAGGAGTTGTTCTCATTTCTATATCATTTGAAGGCCATCATTTCTGAAGATTCTCTTCGTACTAAGTTTTTAGCTATCGGTCTCCAAATCTCACCGGTGCATCGTTCAAGTATTCTCTATTCAGCTTGCCATCTCTTCATTCCCTGGTATCCAAATTCACTCAAGCATCTTTGTTTTTTCTAATTCTTCCCGGTGATTCGTCCCTTCTTGCTACGTTCAGTTTCAATTCTTATGGTGGTTCGTTCAAGATTCCTTTTCCTTTGTTACCATATCAATTCATTCGTTCTTTCCGAAGTCATACCGGTGGTTCATTCAAGACCTTCTCAAGTTTGCGCTATATCTCTCTTAATCCTTTCTATGAGAATAAGTAGTATGCCAAATCCATTGCTTGTCATCAATTTAAATTGGTGAAGGATACGCATAACGTAATTCTTATTATTGTATAATCCAAGTGATCTAATTTCTTCTTTCCAGAGTTGTTCATCATGTCAAATTCTCGCTTTCAATTATTTCATCTTTCTTTTTATGGAGTTCCAAGTTTTTCTTGGTTATATCATCGCGAAGCTCCATCCAATCATTGGAAGGCTTCACCTTGTGTTTTCAACTTCTCTTTCTTTCTATCATCCTTTTATTACCAGAGTTCTTCATGGAGGTTCTACATGGTGGTTCGTCAAGGATTCTTTTCATTCTGCAATTGTTCTTCAAGATTTCTCTTGAAATTATGATCCGCCAAGCTTTACTCAAAATTAAACATGGTGTTCAACACATGTCTTGTTTTGAGGAGTTCAAGCATTATTCATCTTGCATTCCAAAGTGCAATTCTTTCTCTCTTATCTTTTGAGGTGGTGTTATGTCATTCTTGACAATTTCTTTCGTGTTTCATGATTCGCAAGTTGTTAAGAATGAGATATTTTAAACCCATCATTTTCTCTTCATTCAGGATATGCTTTGCAACTCGTTAACCTCTTCATTGGAGTTATCTTGGATTATATTTCTCCTAAAGCCTATCCTAAGGATGGTTGCGATTGTGGTGCTTACCAATGATCCAATCTTCTCCTTCCTATCTCGGTGAAGAAGTTTTTCATCTCTTTGGTGCTCTCAATCAAATCAATGGTTTCTGTTAGTGTCCGTTTGTCACCTCATAATGTCGAGATTTTTCCATAAGCCCACTACAAGCTTATCCGTTTCGCTGTTGGTTTTTCCAACAACTCCGTTATAACCTTCTTGGAATGGTGTTTTCCAAGCTCATTTGGGGCAGAAGTTGGCATTTTCATCTCCATTATGTGATTCCAATGATATATCTTCTATTCTTCCTTCCGGAGGCATTGTGATGTTGCTCTCTTCACTCATCATCTCGGATTGTGAGGACCGTGTTCTTTTCGTGCTTATCCATTTCCACCCGGAGTGTCGTGCCCTCTTTTCAAGTTCTTCCCATTTTGTCAAGTTTTGCCCCCCTTCTCAACCGGAGTGCTGTATGAAATCTTTCTTACTCATTGTGCCATTCTTTCAATAGTTCCGGAGGCAGTGTGTTGTTGTTTTCATCAAGTATCCTCTCATCTTGTCAACTTCATATTCTATGCCTTCCATTTCCAACCGGAGTGTTGTCGTATTTGATCTTTATTGTTCCTTGTACATCTCGTTTCAACCAGAGTGCTTGCATGTACTTCTTCTCAATTGCAACCATTTTCTTATGTCTTTCAACCTACAAGGTTCTAGTAATGTTCCTTGTTCCTCTTTTCTAACAGAGTGTTCTCAACTTTTTCATCTTCGTTGTATTCTTTCTTTCAATTTGTTCAACCTCGCAAGGTTCTTTGGTTTCACTCGTTTGTCAAAGAAGCAACTTAGTTTTACCTCTTCTCTTCCTCTTCCGTTCCTCTCCGGTGCCATCCTTAGATCTTGGGACGAGATCCTCTTGTAGTGGTGGAGTGTTGTAATGCCCCGAGTCCGATGCGCCAGGTGTCTTCCAGTTATTCGCTGTTGTTGCCATGTCATTCGCTTGCATGTTGAATCTTGCCATGTCATCATGTGCATAGCATCATCATGTTTTCAAAACTTGAATCCGTCCGGGTTCCCCAGTTCTCTCCGTTGTCCATTCTGAGCCCAGGCACACTCGCACGTGCCCGCGGCACCTCCAAAATACTATTTTTATAAGTGGTTGGAAAATGTTCTCGGAATGGGATGAAAGTTGGCGTGCAGTGTTGTTGTGTTATAGGTAGACCGTCTGTCAAATTTCATCGCATTTGGAGTCCGTTTGACGCCCCAACGGATAACTATAGTGGCAGTATAGCCGGTCTATCGCCAGACGTTTTCGGTCTCCGGAAACAGTTGCCGGGCTGCATTCCTTTCCCTCCTGTCAGCCCAACCCACTCCACTCAGCCCACTAATCCCACCTAGTCCATATACCCAACCCTCCTCGCGTCCGGAGCCGTCCGATCGTGATCGGAGGGCCCAGAAACCCCTCCTAATCCCTCAAACCCTAACCCTGCTTATAAATGGACACCCCCATCTCTATTTTGGGCAACCCTACCCCCTCCTCCTCATTTTTCGCGCCTCCACCTGCCTTCAACCGCCGCCAGCATCGTTTTCAGCATCGGCAAGCCATGTGCTGCCACTTGGCGAGTCGCCATGGGCCAGCCGCCGCCTGCGCAACCGCTTCCCTCCATTCATGTGCCTCCACGTGTACCCGCCACCTCACCCGCGCCCCTGCTCAGCTCCCGCTTCCACCGCGGCCCGCGGAGCCCGCGCGAGGCCCGCCCGGGCCCGGAACCGCGCCACCGCCCGCACCTGAAGCCTCCCGCTCGATCCCGATTTGGATCAGGGATTCCGTCGCCCGCAGCTCCCCTCGCACCTCGCCGACCCCGCCACCGCAGACCTCGTCGCCGTCGAGCTCCGGCGGAGGACCTCCCAGGCCGGACACTACCGGCCTGCTTCTCCTTCCCTGCCTGTCTCCTTCTCCTCTTTCCTCTCTCATCTCACTCTGCCGCCATGAACAGGGACCCCCATGGCCGCCGAGATCGAGCACCACGTCGACCCTGCCGTCAAGCCGTCGGACCTCATTCACCTCATGCGCGTCGCCGGCCTCCATCCCCGCCGGACCCCGCAGTCCCGGATCTCCCCCGCTCCCCTTCTTCCGTTGCCGCAAGTCCAGCGCGGCCATGTCCCGTTCCTGTTCGAGCCAAGGAGGACGAACGCCAACGCCCGCTCTGATCAAACGTTGACCGTGCCTTTCACGTGCCCTTCTTCCTCGCGGGCCACAAGCCACGGCCGGCCCAACTTCCCTCCAAGGCCCAGCGCCTGCACCAGCTGGGCTTGGCCCATCGTGAGATGTCCCCAGTCGTGCGCCCAGTGCACTGTGCAGCCCAGTCTGCCTCAGTTTTGGCCCGTGCACGTTATTTTCCCTTGCTGTGAATTTATCTAATTTCCTGAGACTAATAGTTTTATAGAAAACCTCCTATTGTTCATGCATTTAATATCTCACAAACTGTGCATCATATGTAAATAACTTATACATGAAAAATGCTTAGAATTTTGTCTAGTTTCATAATATGCAACTTTCATCCATGTTAAAGATGTTCAAAATGCTGTTTGCATTTAATTTGCATATTGCCATGTTAAAATGATTTAATTCACAACTAATTAACCATAGCTCGGATTTAAATAAACTTTATATGTAAATGGGGTAGAAAAATGCATAGTTTAACATGGTGGAATTACTTTGCATGTTTAACAACTCTAAAATATGGTTTAGGGCAGGACAGTACCAACTCTAAAATTTGCATATGATGATTTTCTGGAATTGTTGTTTGTTGTTTCTGGCCTCATTTAAACTTGCCTAAATAGTTACTTTATATATGTTTCACCTCTTGCCATGTTTAACAACATTTAATATTGTTGGGTACATAACCGAGAGAGAACTAAATAAGTCATGTGGTGTTTCGTCAATATGCAACTCGTTGCATATTGAGCTCCGCTTAACTTGTAGTGTTGTTTGTGCACATTGCCATGCCATGCCTCTTTAAACCCGACATGCATCATACTTGATTGTGCATCATGCCATGTTTATGCTTGTTGGTTTACCATGTTGTTTTCTCCTTTTCGGTGTTGCTTCTTCTTGTTAGTTCCGGTAACGTCGCGTTTGTGAGGATCCATTCGACTACGTCCGTTTGTCTTCTTCACGGACTCGTTCTTCTTCCTTGCGGGACTTCAGGCAAGATGACCATTATCTTCGATATCACTTCTATCTTTGCTTGCTAGCTGTTCGCTCTATTGTTATGTCGCGCTACCTACCAATTGTTTATCATGCCTCCCATATAGCCATGTCAAGCCTCTAACCCACCTTCCTAGCAAACCGTTGTTTGGCTATGTTACCGCTTTTGCTCAGCCCCTCTTATAGCGTTGCTTGTTGCAGGTGCCTTGCAGGTTGTTCCATGTTGGAATATGGATATGTTTGGGATATCATAATATCTATTGTTTAATTTAATGCATCTATATACTTGGTAAAGGGTGGAAGGCTCGGCCTTTTGCCTGGTGTTTTGTTCCACTCTTGCCGCCATAGCTTCCGTCATACCGGTGTTATGTTCCTTGATTTTGCGTTCCTAACGCGGTTGGGGTTATGGGACCCCCTTGACAGTTCGCTTTGAATAAAACTCCTCCAGCAAGGCCCAACCTTGGTTTTATCAATTTGCCACCACTACCTATTACTTTTCCCTTGGGAGTCGTGCTCCCGAGGTCATCTTTATTTACCCCTGGGCCAGTGCTTCTCTAAGTGTTGGTCCGAACTGAGTAGACTGCGGGGCCACCTCGGGGAAACTTGAGGGCTGGTTTTACTCGTAGGATGTCTCATCCGGTGTGCCCTGAGAACGAGATATGTGCAGCTCCTATCGGGATTTGTCGGCACATTCGGGCGGTCTTACTGGTCTTGTTTTACCATTGTCGAAATGTCTTGTAACCAGGATTCCGAGTCTGATCAGGTTGTTCCAAGAGAAGGAATATCCTTCGTTGATCATGAGAGCTTGTGATGGGCTAAGCCGGGACAACCCTGCAGGTTATAAACTTTCGAGAGTTGTGCCCGCGGTTATGTGGCAGATGGGAATTTGTTAATATCCAGTTGTAGAGAACTTGACATTTAACTTAATTAAAATAAATCAACCGTGTGTGTAGCCGTGATGGTCTCTTTTCGGCGGAGTCCGGGAAGTGAACAAGGTTTGGGTTATGTTTGAACGTAAGTAGTTTCAGGATCACTTCTTGATCACTTGTAGTTTCTCGACCATTGCGTAGTTTCTCATCTTACTCTTGTATTCGTAAGTTAGTCACCATATTTGCTTAGCGCTTGCTGCAACTCCACCTCATTACCACATCCTACCCATAAGCTTAAATAGTCTTGATCGCGAGGATTTTGAGATTGCTGAGTCCTCGTGACCCACAGATACTTCCAAAATAGTTGCAGGTGCCGATGATACCAGTGCAGGTGATGCAACCGAGATCAAGTGGGAGCTCGATGAAGATCTTGGTCATTATTATGTGTCTTTTCCGGATGATCAGTAGTGGTGCCCAGTTGGGACGATCGGGGATCTAGCATTTGGGGTTGTCTTCTTTTATTTTGGTTCTGTAGTCGGACCTTGATTGTACTCTGGATGATGTATGTTTAACTTGTTATTTGTGTCACGTGGTGATTGTAAGCCAACTCTTTATCCCTTCTTATTCAGTACATGGAATTGTGTGAAGATTACCCTTCTTGCGACAAAACCACAATGCAGTTATGCCTCTAAGTTGTGTCTCGACACGTGGGAGATATAGCCGCATCATGGGCATTACAAACATGTATCGGCGGCAGCGGATGTCCTTGCGACACTCCGCGAGAGGGTAGCCGGTGGAGAAGCAGTGGGGGAATTCACCGTTGTGGGAGGCCGGGGAACGGGGACTCGGGAGTGCGGTAGGGCGTCGAGGGTGCTGCTGCCGCGGCCGCTTCCAGCGATGGTCCTTGGCCACCTGCCAAGGCTCCTCGGAGGGCGGAGAGACACGGTGGATCTCCGACCACGGCCCAGGCCGGCAAGACAGGGATGGGACAAGAGGGAGGTCACCGACGGAGGGCGCGGGGGAGGCGAGGAGAGCGTCGCGGTAGGAGGACGCCGCAGAGCCAGATCCGTCCGAGGAGGGGCTGGAGGCCAGCCAGCGCGACATGTGGTGCTCACCACCAGGGGGGAGGGGGAGACGTCCATCAGGGCTGCGGCCGGTGAGGCGCTCGGGAGGGTGGGTGGCCGCCGGGGCCGGAGTGGCCACCGACGCAGCAGGGCTTGGGGAGCGGGGAGCGAGGAGCGGGGAGTGGGGAGCCTCACTTTTTTTCTATCAAACAAGCATTCAAGCTTAACCGGTTTAGCCATTCCACGTTGTCGCTAATGTGCAGCGGTTAGCTGCACGGTTAGGAGTCAGACTTGAAGCTGATTTGGATTAGACTTTTGTACAACTTATTTATGTACTTTTGGGTTCACAGTAGACGTTGATTGAAATGCAATGCTGGCTCAACCTTCTCTAGCCTTTTTATGTAGTTAATTGATTAAGGTGGTGAAAAAGGAGCGATGTGCTAAATGATCAATCAATTAGTACTTGTATGTGTGTATTGATATGTAGTACTGTTTTGCGGTTGTTGTGAATTTAATAAGTTCAGTTCTGGAACTATAAAACTGAGGAGTTGAGAGTCTAGCGAAGTAGTGATACAAAGGGTCGACAAAGAGTACTTAGTAGTGCAAAAAGAGGATAATATGCATGATGGTGTAGACTATTACTCCATCCATTCTAAATAAGTGATAGTCTAACGTTGTCCTAAGTTAAAAAGTACGTTGTAAATATTAGCATAATTTTCTATAGATTCAATCAAATAGGAAGAAGTTTGACTCAAAAACAAAGCTAGAACTCGGATTAATTTGAGCACAGGGGTAGTTGATTGACGACCTTGAGAAGGAAAGTCATGGTGCTACAGTGTTAGCCTAGTGCAAAATGAAGAAGGAAAGTTAGGGACTGTTAGTAGGTAGTTAGTAGATAGTTTACTGTTGATATTTACTGTAGATATAAATAATTTAAATTTAATTTTATTTCACCATCAATTTGTTTGTAAGTAATTAGTATAAATGTACACAATAGATCATTAATTTGCAAATTAATTTAAGTCATTTTGACCATAATCATATGAATAGAAAGAAGGAAAGTTAGGGTATTGTAGCTTCTCTAACTTTCCTTCTCAACGTTAGAGGATCCAGTTCCGATGACCATAGGCTTCAGAGGCATCATGGAAATGCTCTATGCTGCTCTTTCAATAGCTCGTTAGAGTGCACCCATACATAGCAGGCCAAGAATTTATTCAAGCACATGCAACACATATCATTCTCTGGTTCAGTTGATTAATTGGCTGGTATTTACTGGAAAAAAAATTTAACCAAAAAAGAATTGGCTGGTATTCAAGCAACATATCCACTAGTGGATGACAACATCCCAAGTGAGAGTTACTTCACCAAGTCACCTGTTGTAGCGCCCTAGCCCCTTGCTGCAAATATCTTTACGCCTACAATTTTCTTGGTAAATTATAACACTTAAAAAAGAATGACCACTGACTTGAAGCGTGCATTGGTCCTATCATTTTTGTCACCCAGACCACGATTGTAAAACCTATTCACCAGTAAGTTACAACATCATTTGTCGCAATGATATTCTGTAGCGCCACAACGACGCTCAGATGCAGTGGAAAATGAGCAAGGGATTCACATTTGACTCGATGAGTGCAAAGGGTAAGGAAGCTAGCCGAGCCTAGGAGGATTCACTTAGGTAGCTGGGACGTAGGGTCTCTCACAGGAAAGCTTCGGGAGCTAGTTGATGCAATGGTGAGGAGAGGTGTTGATATCCTTTGAGTCCAAGAAACCAAATGGAGGGGACAGAAGGCGAAGGAGGTGGAGGATATCGGCTTCAAGCTGTGGTACATGGGGACGGCTGCAAACAGAAATGGTGTAGGCATCTTGATGGTACAAAAGCCTCAAGTATGGAGTGGTAGACGTCAAGAGACGTGGGGACCAGATTATCTTGTCAAGCTGGTAGTTGGGGACTTAGTTCTCAATGTTATCAGCAAGTATGCCCCGCAAGTAGGCCACAATGAGAACACCAAGAGGGAGTTTTGGAAAGGCCTGGAAGACATGGGTAGGAGTGTACTGATTGGCGAGAAGCTCTTCATAGGAGGAGACCTCAATAGTCACATGGGTACATCTAAAACATGTTTTGAAGGGGCGCATGGGGGCTTTGGCTATGGCATCAGGAATCAAGAAGGAGAAGATGTCTTAAGCTTCGCTCTAGCCTACGATATGATTGTAGCAAACACCCTCTTTAGAAAGAGAGAATCACATCTGGTGACTTTTGTTGGAAATATGCCCTAGAGACAATAATAAAGTGGTTATTATTATATTTCCTTGTTCATGATAATCGTTTATTATCCATGCTATAATTGTGTTGACCGGAAACTCAAATACATGTGTGGATACATAGACAACAACATGTCCCTAGTAAGCCTCTACTGGACTAGCTCATTGATCAAAGATGGCTATGGTTTCCTAGCCATGGACATGAGTTGTCATTTGATAACGGGATCACATCATTGGGAGAATGATGTGATGGACAAGACCCAAACTATGAACGTAGCATATGATCGTATCAAGTTTATTGCTATCGTTTTTCTGCATGTCAAGTATATGTTCCTATGACCATGAGATCATGCAACTCACTGACACCGGAGGAGTCCCTTGTGTGTACCAAACGTCGCAACATAACCGGGTGACTATAAAGGTGCTCTACAGGTATCTCCGAGGGTGTCTGTTGAGTTGGCATGGATCAAGACTAGGATTTGTCACTCCGTATGACAGAGAGGTATCTCAGGGCCCACTCGGTAATAGAACATCACAATAAGCTTTCAAGCAATGTGACCAATGAGTTCGTTAGGAAATCTTGTATTACAAAATGAGTAAAGAGACTTGCCGGTAACGAGATTGAACTAGGTATGGAGATACCGATGATCGAATCTCGGGCAAGTAACATACCGATAGACAAAGGGAACTGCATACAGGATTAGCTGAATCCTTGACATCGAGATTCAACCGATAATATCTTCGTAGAATATGTAGGAACCAATATGGGCATCCAGGTCCCGCTATTGGTTATGGACCGTAGAGGTGTCTTGGTCATGTCTGCATAGTTCTCGAACCCGCAGGGTCTACACACTTAACTTTTGGTGACGATATAAGTATAGTTGAGCCATTATGGTGGTTACCGAAGGTTGTTCAGAGTCTCGGGTGAGATCCCGGACATGACGACGAACTTCGGAATGGTCCGGAGGTGAATATTGATATATTGTACGAAGGGTATTGGAGTCTAGAATTGTTCCGGGGGTACCGGGTGATGACTAGCATCACCAAAAGGGGTTTCGAGGGCCCCCGACAAGTGTTGGGGGGCCCATCGGCCAAGGGGAGGGGGCAAACCAGCCCACTAAGGAGCTGAGCGCCCCCCTCACCCCATCTCACGTAACTAGGAGGGTTGTGGGCGCCCCCCTAAGGCTTCCCACCTCCTGGCTTGGGGGGCAAGTCACCCTAGGGGAGATCCCATCTGCCCTGGCCACCGCCCCCTAGGGGAAACCCTAGGGGCGCCACTCCCTCCTCCCTTTCCCTATATATAGAGAGGTAGAGAGAGGGCAGCCGCACCCCTTGAGCACATATCAACGCCACGACGCTGCCTCTCCTCTCCCTCGCATCCCTCTTCTTCTCTGTAGTGCTTAGCGAAGCTGTGCTGAGATTTCTCCACCACCACCACCACCACACTGTCATGCTCCTGGAGGACTCGAGATACTACTTCACCATCGCTCGCTAGATCGAGGAGGTGAAGGTGTCATCAAGCCATACGTGTGTTGACCGCGGAGGTGTCGTTCGTTCGGCACTTGGATCGGGAGTTCGCGGGACGGATCGTGATTGGATCGCAAAGACGTTCGACTACATAAACCGCGTTTGTTAACGCTTCCGCTTAGCGATCTACAAGGGTATGTAGATCCAATCTCTCCTCTCATAGATGGTCATCTCCTAGATTGGATCTTGGTGAGCGTAGGAATTTTTTGTTTCTCTTGCAACGTTCCCCTACAGTGGCATCATTTGCTAGTTCTATGCGTAGATGACATCATGAGTAGAACACAAAGGAGTTTGTGGGCGTTGATATTCAGATTGCTTCCTTCCTTGGTCTTCTCTTGATTCGGCGATATTGTGGGATGAAGTGGCCCAGACCAACTTTACATGTCCACGTACATGAGACCGGTTTCATCGACAAACATGTGACTTTGTTGCATGAAGATGGCTGGCGGGTGTCTGTCTCTCCCACCTTAGTTGAATCGGATTCGACAAAGGAGGTCCTTGTAGAAGGTTAAATAGCAACTTGCATATCACCGTTGTGGCTTTGTGTAGGTAAGAATTGTTCTTGATAGATACAATGTCAACTACATGATCATGCTAAGCAATATGACAATGATGGAGTGTGTCATAATAAATGGAACGGTGGAAAGTTGCATGGCAATATATCTCGGAATGGCTATGGAAATGTCATAATAGGTAGGTATGGTGGCTGTTTTGAGGAAGGTATATGGTGGGTGTATGATACCGGCGAAAGGTGTGCGGTATTAGAGAGGCTAGCAATGGTGGAAGGAAGAAAAGTGCGTATAATCCATGGACTCACCATTAGTCATAAAGAACTCATATACTTATTGCAAAAATCTACAAGTTATCAAAGCAAAGTATTATGCGCATGCTCCTAGGGGTATAGATTGGTAGGAAAATACCATCGCTCGTCCCCGACTGCCACTCATAAGGAAGACAATCAAAAAATAAATCATGCTCCGACTTCATCACATAACGGTTCACCATACGTGCATGCCACGGGAATCACAAACTTTAACACAAGTATATCTCAAATTCACAACTACTCAACTAGCACAACTTTAATATCACCATCTTTATATCTCAAAACAATTATCAAGCATCGAACTTCTCATAGCATTCAACACACTCATAAGAAAGTTTTTACTATTCTTGAATACCAAGCATATTAGGATTATTTAAGCAAATTACCATGCTATTTAAGACTCTCAAAATAATCTAAGTGAAACATGGGAGATCAATAGTTTCTATAAAACAATTCCACCACCGTGGTCTAAAAAATATAAGTGAAGTACTAGAGCAAAACTATATAACTCAAATGATATAAGCGAAGCACATAGAGTATTCTAACAAATTCCAAATCATGTATGGCTCTCTCAAAAGGTGTGTACAAAAAGGATGATTGTTGTAAACTAACAAATAAAGACTCAAATAATACAAGACGCTCAAGCAAAACACATATCATGTGGTGAATAAAAATATAGCTCCAAGTAAAGTTACCGATAGAAGTAGACGAAAGAGGGGATGCCTTCCGGGGCATCCCCAAGCTTTGGCTTTTAGGTGTCCTTAGATTATCTTGGGGGTTCCATGGGCATCCCCAAGATTAGGATCTTGCCACTCCTTGTTCCATAATCCATCAAATCTTTACCCGAAACTTGAAAACTTCACAACACAAAACTTAAAGTAGAAAATCTCGTGAGCTCCGTTAGCGAAAGAGAACAAAAGACCACTTCAAGGTACTGTAATGAACTAATTATTTATTTATATTGGTGTTAAACCAACTGTATTCCAACTTCTCTATGGTTTATAAACTATTTTACTAGCCATAGATTCATCAAAATAAGCAAAGAACACACGAAAAACAGAATCTGTCAAAAACAGAACAGTCTGTAGTAATATGTAGCTAGCGAAAGATCTGGAACCCCAAAAATTCTAAAATAAATTGCTGAAAGTGAGTAATTTATCTATTAATCATATGAAAAAATAATTAAATAAATAGCAGTTTCCAGATAAAAATGGCAGCAGTTCTCGTGAGCGCTAAAGTTTCTGTTTTTTACAGCAAGATTAACAAGACTTTCCCCAAGTCTTCCCAACGGTTCTACTTGGCACAAACACTAATTAAACACAAAGAACACAACCAAAACAGAGACTAGGTAAATTATTTATTACTAAACAGGAGAAAAAAGCAAGGAATAAAAATAAAATTGGGTTGCCTCCCAACAAGCGCTATCGTTTAACGCCCCTAGTTAGGCATAAAAAGCAAGGATAGATCTAGGTATTGCCATCTTTGGTAGGCAATCCATAAGTGGCTCTCATAATAGATTCATAAGGTAATTTAATTTTCTTTCTAGGAAAGTGTTCCATGCCTTTCCTTAACGGAAATTGGAATCTAATATTTCCTTCCTTCATATCAATAATTGCACCAATCGTTCTAAGGAAAGGTCTACCAAGAATAATAGGACATGAAGGGTTGCAATCTATGTCAAGAACAATAAAATCTATGGGCACATAATTCCTATTTGCGATAATAAGAACATCATTAATTCTTACCATTGGTTTCTTAATAGTGGAATCCGCAAGGTGCAAGTTTAAAGAGCAATCATCAAAATCACGGAAACCTAATAAATCGCACATAGTCTTTGGAATCGTGGAAACACTAGCACCCAAATCACATAAATCATAGAACTCATGATCTTTAATATTAATTTTAATAGTTGGTTCCCACTCATCATAAAGTTTTTTAGGGATAGAAACTTCCAACTCAAGTTTTTCTTCAGAAAATTGCATCAAGGCATCAACGATATGTTTAGTAAACGCTTTATTTTGACAAAAAGCATGAGGAGAATTTAGTACGGATTGCAACAAGGAAATACAATCAATCAAAGAGCAATTTTCATAATTAAATTCCTTGAAATCCAAAATAGTGGGTTTATCAACATCTAGGGTTTTAATTTCTTCAATCCCACTTTCATCAAATTTAGCATCAAGATCTGAAAACTCCGAATTTTTGGAACGCCTTCTAGGTAAAGGTGGGTCATATTCAGTCCCATTATTATCAAGATTCATATTGCAAAACAAAGATTTAATAGGGGACACGTCAATAACTTTTAGATCTTCATCTTTATTCTCATAGGAACTAGAAGAACACGCTCTTATAAAGGCATCTTTCTTAGCACGCATCCTAGCGGTTCTTTCTTTGCACTCGTCAATGGAAATTCTCATGGATTTGAGAGACTCATTGATATCATGCTTAGGTGGAATAGATCTAAGTTTCAAAGAATCAACATCAAGAGAAATTCTATCAACGTTCCTAGCCAACTCATCAATCTTAAGCAATTTTTCTTCAATCAAAGCATTGAAATTCTTTTGCGAAGTAATAAATTCTTTAATATTAGATTCAAAACTAGAGGGAATCTTATTATAATTTCCATAAGAATTGTTGTAGGAATTAGCATAATTATTAGAGGGATTACTAGGATAAGTCCTAGGATTAAAATTTCCCCTATACGCGTTGTTACCAAAAAAATTCCTACCAACAAAATTCACATCAATAGATTTGTTATTATTCTCAATCAAAGTAGACAAGGGCATATCATTAGGATCAGAAGAAACACTCTTACTAGCAAATAATTTCATAAGTTCATCCATCTTTCCACTCAAAACATTAATTTCTTCTATCACATGCACCTTTTTATTAGTAGATCTTTTAGTATGCCATTGAGAATAATTAACCATAATATTATCTAGGAGTTTAGTATCTTCTCCTAAAGTGATTTCCATAAAAGTGCCTCCCGCGGCTGAATCTAAAAGATTTCTAGAAGAAAAATTCAATCCGGCATAATTTTTTTGTATAATCATCCACAAATTCAAACCATGAGTAGGGCAATTACGTATCATTAATTTCACCCTCTCCCAAGCTTGTGCAACATGTTCATGATCAAGTTGCTTAAAATTCATAATATCATTTCTAAGGGATATGATCTTAGCGGGAGCAAAATACTTGGAGATAAAAGCATCTTTGCACTTGTTCCAAGAATCAATACTATTTTTAGGCAAAGACGAAAACCAAGCTTTAGCATGATCTCTAAGCGAAAAAGGAAATAGCTTCAATTTAACAATATCATTATCCACATCTTTCTTCTTTTGCATATCACACAAATCAACGAAGTTATTTAGATGGGTAGCGGCATCTTCACTAGGAAGGCCGGAAAATGGATCTTTCATGACAAGATTCAACAAAGTGGCATTAATTTCACAAGATTCAGCATCGGTAAGAGGAGCAATTGGAGTGCTAATAAAATCATTGTTGTTGGTATTGGTAAAGTCACACAATTTAGTGTCATCTTGAGACAGACAAGCAAGCAATCCAACACACAAGCAAACAAGAAACGGGCAAAAAGAGGCAAATAGAGAAAGAGAGGGAGGATAGAGAGAGAGGGCGAATAAAACGGCAAGGGTGAAGTGGGGGAGAGGAAAATGAGAGGCAAATGGCAAATAATGTAATGTGGGAGATAAGGGTTGTGATGGGTACTTGGTATGTTTGACTTTTGCGTAGACTCCCCGGCAACGGTGCCAGAAATCTTCTTGCTACCTCTTGAGCACTGCGTTGGATTTCCTTGAAGAGGAAAGGATGATGCAGCAAAGTAGCGTAAGTATTTCCCTCAGTTTTTGAGAACTAAGGTATCAATCCAGTAGGAGGCTACGCGCGAGTCCCTCGTACCTACACAAAACAAATAGCTCCTCGCAACCAACGCGATAAGGGGTTGTCAATCCCTTCACGGTCACTTATGAGAGTGAGATCTGATAGATATGATAAAATAATATTTTTGGTATTTTTATGATAAAGATGCAAAGTAAAATAAAAGCAAAGGAAATAACTAAGTATTGGAAGATTAATATGATGAAGATAGACCCGGGGGCCATAGGTTTCACTAGTGGCTTCTCTCAAGAGCATAAGTATTTTACGGTGGGTGAACGAATTACCATTGATCAATTGATAGAATTGAGCATAGTTATGAGAATATCTAGGTATGATCATGTATATAGGCATCACGTCCGAGACAAGTAGACCGACTCCTGCCTGCATACTACTATTACTCCACTCATCGACCGCTATCCAGCATGCATCTAGAGTATTAAGTTCATGAAAACAGAGTAGCACCTTAAGCAAGATGACATGATGTCGAGGGATAAATTCATGCAATATGATAAAAACCCCATCTTGTTATCCACGATGGCAACAATACAATACGTGCCTTGCTGCCCCTACTGTCACTGGGAAGGGACACCGCAAGATTGAACCCAAAGCTAAGCACTTCTCCCATTGCAAGAAAGATCAATCTAGTAGGCCAAACCAAACTAATAATTCGAAGAGACTTGCAAAGATAACCAATCATACATAAAAGAATTCAGAGAAGATTCAAATATTGTTCATAGATAATCTTGATCATAAACCCACAATTCATTGGTCTCGACAAACACACCGCAAAAAGAAGATTACATCGAATAGATCTCCACAAGAGAGGGGGAGAACATTGTATTGAGATCCAAAAAGAGAGAAGAAATCATCTAGCTAATAACTATGGACCCAAAGATCTAAGGTAAACTACTCATACTTCATCGGAGAGGCTATGGTGTTGATGTAGAAGCCCTCCGTGATGGATGCCCCCTCCGGCGGAGCTCTGGAACAGACCCCAAGATGGGATCTCGTGGATACAAGAAGTTACGGCAGTGGAATTAGGGTTTTGGCTCCGTATCTGATCGTTTGAGGGTATGTAGGTATATATAGGAGGAAGGAGTACGTCGGTGGAGCATCAGGGGGCCCACGAGGGTGGAGGGCGCGCCTGGGGGGTAGGCGCGCCCCCTACCTCGTGGCCTCCTCCTTTATTTCTTGACGTAGGGTCCAAGTCTCCTGGATCATGTTTGGTGAGAAAATCACGTTCCCGAAGGTTTCATTCCGTTTGGACTCCGTTTGATATTCCTTTTCTTTGAAACCCTAAAATAGGCAAAAAATAGCAATTCTGCGCTGGGCCTCCGGTTAATAGGTTAGTCCCAAAAATAATATAAAAGTGGATAATAAAGCCCAATAATGTCCAAAACAGTAGATAATATAGCATGGAGCAACCAAAAATTATAGATACGTTGGAGACGTATCAGGGTGTGAGTAAGTTCACCGGTGAGTCGATGACCGACACTTGGCTGGAGGATTACCGAGTGGCAGTGCAGATTGGTGGAGGCAACGATGATGTAGCCATGAAGCACCTCCCTCTGATGCTCGAGGGTTCAACAAGAGCTTGGTAAATCAGTTGGCCCCTGGAAGTATTTTCAGTTGGGAAGAATTGGCCTGAGTGTTTATTAAAACATTTAAGGGCACCTGCAAGAGACATGCTGGACTGACTGAATTGCAACACTGTGTTCAGAAGCAGAATGAGACTTTGAGAGACTTCATCCAGAGATGGACTACTCTTCATCATGCTATGAAAAATGTGTTAGAGCACCAAGCAGTTTGCGCCTTCAAAGAGAGCATTCGATACAGAGAGCTAAACCCGAATTCGGTCGCTCAGGTGACATGTCCTTGGCCCGAATGATGGAAATAGCCACTCAGTACGCTAATGGCGAAGAGGAGGACCGACTCCATAGTGGCAAGAACAAACCAGTCGCCCAAGACATCAGAGAAGGAAATTCCAGTCGGAAGCAGAAGCGCAAGGCTAAAGCTGTAGCTTTGAATCAAGGGAAGTTCAAGGGAAAGCCTAAAGGGCCATGGATCTCCAAAAAAGTGAAAGATCAGGCAGGAAATGATGTTCTTAATTTGCCGTGCCACATACACACCAAAACAAATGCAGAGGGTAACTTGATTCTGCCCAAGCATACCACTCGACAGTGTCGGTTCCTGATTCAGAGTATCTGAGAAGGTCAGCTCAATGAGAAGGAAAAAGAGTCTAATAAGGACGAGGATAAAGAGGAAGATGAGGGTTACCCCAATGTCAATGCTACTTTGATGATTTTTGCTGACATCTAGAGCAAGAGTCGATTGAAAGTTATCAATAGAGAAGTGAACATGGTTGCTTCGGCAACCACGATGTATTTGAAGTGGTCAAAAACTCACATTACATTCGACCAGTCCGATCACCCATCACACGTTGCTACCCCTGGGTGACAAGCATTGGTGGTCGACCCAGTTGTTGGCGGCACCCGACTGACCAAGGTCCTGATGGATGGCGGTAGTGGTTTGAACATTTTGTATGCTGAGACCCTCTGAGGGATGGGCATTCCGATGTCCAAGCTCAATGAGAGTAATATGCGGTTTCATGAAGTCATCTCATGAAAGAAAGCAGATTCACTCGGTCAGATCACTCTTGACGTGGTTTTCGGTGATTCAAAGAACTATCGCAAGGAAAAGTTGACGTTTGAGGTGGTGGATTTTCATAGTGCCTACCGTGCAATTCTGGGCAGGCCCGCATATGCTCATTTCATGGCTCGACCATGTTATGTATACCTCAAGTTGAAGATGCCTGGTCCCAGAAGTGTTATCATAGTCATAAGGAATAGGCAAAGAGCGGAAGAATGCCTCCAGAAGGGTTCAAAAATTGCCAATGAACAAATGGAAGCAGTTGAGATGGAAGAATATAACAAAAATGCAGATCTGAGTGATTTGTTGCAAGACAAGAAGCCTGCTTCAGAGTTTGCATTTTAGTCGGCCGGTGAGACAAAGCCCATTCATATTCACCCAACTTACCCAAATGTCGCTCCGACCCACATCTCAAAAACACTTGACAGCATATAGGAAGAAGTGCCCATCCAGTTCCTCCGTGAGAACTGGGACATCTTCGCATGGAAACCATCTGACATGACGGGTGTACCTAGGGGACCGGCTGAGCACCTTTTTGAAGGAAATATGCCCTAGAGGCAAAAATAAAGTTATTATTTTTTTCCTTATATCATGATAAATGTTTATTATTCATGCTAGAATTGTATTAACCAGAAACATAATGCATGTGTGAATACATAGACAAACAGAGTGTCACTAGTATGCCTCTACTTGACTAGCTCGTTGATCAAAGATGGTTATGTTTCCTAACCATAGACATGAGTTGTCATTTGATTAACGGGATCACATCATTAGGAGAATGATATGATTGACTTGACCCATTCCGTTAGCTTAGCACTTGATCGTTTAGTTTGTTGCTATTGCTTTCTTCATAACTTATACATGTTCCTATGACTATGAGATTATGCAACTCCCGTTTACCGGAGGAACACTTTGTGTGCTACCAAACGTCACAACGTAACTGGGTGATTATAAAGGTGCTCTACAGGTGTCTCCAAAGGTACTTGTTGGGTTGGCGTATTTCGAGATTAGGATTTGTCACTCCGATTGTCGGAGAGGTATCTCTGGGCCCTCTCGGTAATGCACATCACTTAAGCCTTGGAAGCATTGCAACTAAATGAGCTAGTTGCGGAATGATGTATTATGGAACGAGTAAAGAGACTTGCCGATAACGAGATTGAACTAGGTATTTAGATACCGACGATCGAATCTCGGGCAAGTAACATATCAATGACAAAGGGAACAACGTATGTTGTTATGCGGTCTGACCGATAAAGATCTTCGTAGAATATGTGGGAGCCAATATGAGCATCCAGGTTCCTCTATTGGTTATTGACCGGAGACATGTCTCGGTCATGTATACATAGTTCTCGAACCCGTAGGGTCCGCACGCTTAACATTTCGATGCCGGTTATATTACGAGTTTATGAGTTTTGATGTGCCGAAGGTTGTTCAGAGTCCTGGATGTGATCACGGACATGATGAGGAGTCTCGAAATGGTCGAGACATGAAGATTGATATATTGGACAACTATATTCAGACACCGGAATGGTTTCGGAGGTTATCGGATATATACCGGAGTACCGGGGGGTTACCGGAACCCCCCAGGGGTTATTGGGCCTCATGGGCCCAAAGTAGTGGAAGAGGAGAGGCAGCAAGAGGTGGCACGCAACCCCCCTTGCCCCAATCCGAATTGGGAAAGGGAAGGGGGCGCGGCCCCCCTTCTCCTTCCTTCTCTCCACCTCCTCCTTCCCCCTTCTCCTAGTTGGAATAGGAAGGGGGGACAAAACCTACTTGGAGTAGGATTGCCCCCCTTGGGCGCGCCTCCTCCTCTTGGCCGGCCCCCTCCTCCTCCACTCCTTTATATACGTGGCCAGGGGGCACCCCATAGACACAACAATTGATCTCTAGATCTCTTAGCCGTGTGCGGTGCCCCCTTCCACCATAATCCACCTCGATCATATCGTAGCGGTGCTTAGGCGAAGCCCTGCGACGGTAGAACATCATCATCGTCACCACACCGTCGTGCTGACGGAACTCTCCCGTGAAGCTCTACTGGATTGGAGTTCGCGGGACGTCATCGAGCTGAACGTGTGCTGAACTCGGAGGTGTCGTGCGTTCGGTACTTGGATCGGTCGGATCGTGAAGACATACGACTACATCAACCGCATTGTGCTAACACTTCCGCTTTCGGTCTATGAGGGTACATAGACAACACTCTCCCCTCTCGTTGCTATGCATCACCATGATCTTACGTGTGCGTAGGAACTTTTTTTGAAATTACTACGTTCCCCAACTTCACTCTAAAATCCTATTGAGATTTGATCATCGGTATCTCAATACCTAGTTCAATCTCGTTATCGGCAAGTCTCTTTACTCGTTCTGTAATACATCATTCCGCAACTAACTCATTTAGTTGCAATGCTTGCAAGGCTTAAGTGATGTGCATTACCGAGAGGGCCCAGAGATACCTCTCCGACAATCGGAGTGACAAATCCTAATCTCGAAATACGCCAACCCAACAAGTACCTTTGGAGACACCTGTAGAGCACCTTTATAATCACCCAGTTACTTTGTGACGTTTGGTAGCACACAAAGTGTTCCTCCGGTAAATGGGGGTTGCATAATCTCAAAGTCATAGGAACATGTATAAGTTATGAAGAAAGCAATAGCAACAAACTAAATGATCAAGTGCTAAGCTAACGGAATGGGTCAAGTCAATCATATCATTCTCCTAATGATGTGATCCCATTAATCAAATGACAACTCATGTCTATGGTTAGGAAACATAACCATCTTTGATCAACGAGCTAGTCAAGTAGAGGCATACTAGTGACACTCTGTTTATCTATGTATTCACACATGTATTATGTTTCTGGTTAATATAATTCTAGCATGAATAATAAACATTTATCATGATATAAGGAAATAAATAATAACTTTATTATTGCCTCTAGGGCATATTTCCTTCAGTCTCCCACTTGCACTAGAGTCAATAATCTAGATTACACTGTTATGATCCTAACACCCATGGAGCCTTGGTGCTGATCATGTTTTGCTCGTGGAAGAGGCTTAGTCAATGGGTCTGCAACATTTAGATCCGTATGTATCTTGCAAATTTCTATGTCTCCCACCTGGACTAAATCCCGGATGGAATTGAAGCGTCTCTTGATGTGCTTGGTTCTCTTGTGAAATCTGGATTCCTTCGCTAAGGCAATTGCTCCAGTATTGTCACAAAAGATTTTCATTGGACCCGATGCACTAGGTATGACACCTAGATTGGATATGAACTCTTTCATCCAGACTCCTTCATTTGCTGCTTCCGAAGTAGCTATGTACTCCGCTTCACATGTAGATCCCGCCACGACGCTTTGTTTAGAACTGCACCAACTGATAGCTCCACCGTTCAATAAAAACACGTATCTGGTTTGCGATTTAGAATCGTCCGGATCAGTGTCAAAGCTTGCATCAACGTAACCATTTACGATGAGCTCTTTGTCACCTCCATAAATGAGAAACATATCCTTAGTCCTTTTCAGGTACTTCGGGATGTTCTTGACCGCTGTCCAGTGATCCACTCCTGGATTACTTTGGTACCTCCCTGCTAGACTCATAGCAAGGCACACATCAGGTCTGGTACACAGCATTGCATACATGATAGAGCCTATGGCTGAAGCATAGGGAATATCTTTCATTTTCTCTCTATCTTCTGAAGTGGTCGGACATTGAGTCTTACTCAATTTCACACCTTGTAACACAGGCAAGAACCCTTTCTTTTCTTGATCCATTTTGAACTTCTTCAAAACTTTGTCATGGTATGTGCTTTGTGAAAGTCCAATTAAGCGTATTGATCTATCTCTATAGATCTTAATGCCCAATATGTAAGCAGCTTCACCGAGGTCTTTCATTGAAAAACTCTTATTCAAGTATCCCTTTATGCTATCAAGAAATTCTATATCATTTCCAATCAATAATATGTCATCCACATATAATATCAGAAATGCTACCGAGCTCCCACTCACTTTCTTGTAAATACAGGCTTCTCCAAAAGTCTGTATAAAACCAAATGCTTTGATCACACTATCAAAGCATTTATTCCAACTCCGAGAGGCTTGCACCAGTCCATAAATGGATCGCTGGAGCTTGCACACTTTGTTAGCTCCCTTTGGATCGACAAAACCTTCCGGTTGCATCATATACAACTCTTCTTCCAGAAATCCATTCAGGAATGCAGTTTTGATATCCATCTACCAAATTTCATAATCATAAAATGCGGCAATCGCTAACATGATTCGGACAGACTTAAGCATCGCTACGGGTGAGAAAGTCTCATCGTAGTCAATCCCTTGAACTTGTTGAAACCCTTTCGCAACAAGTCGAGCTTTATATACAGTAACATTACCGCCAGCGTCAGTCTTCTTCTTGAAGATCCATTTATTCTCAATTGCTTGCCGATCAATGGGCAAGTCAACCAAAGTCCACACTTTGTTCTCATACATGGATCCCATCTCAGATTTAATGGCTTCAAGCCATTTTGCGGAATCCGGGCTCACCATCGCTTCTTCATAGTTCGTAGGTTCATAATGATCCAGTAGCATGACTTCCAGAACAGGATTACCGTACTACTCTGGCGTGGATCTTACTCTGGTTGATCTACGAGGTTCAGTAATAACTTGATCTGAAGTTTCATGATCATCATCATTAACTTCCTCACTAATTGGTATAGTTGTCACAGGAACCGGTTTCTGTGATGAGCTACTTTCCAATAAGGGACCAGGTATGGTTACCTCATCAAGTTCTACTTTCCTCCCACTCACTTCTTTCGAGAGAATCTCCTTCTCTAGAAAGGATCCATTCTTAGCAACGAATGTCTTGCCTTTGGATCTGTGATAGAAGGTGTACCCAACAGTCTCCTTTGGGTATCCTATGAAGACACATTTCTCCGATTTGGGTTCGAGCTTATCAGGTTGAAGCTTTTTCACGTAAGCATCGCAGCCCCAAACTTTAAGAAACGACAACTTTGGTTTCTTGCCAAACCACAGTTCATAAGGCGTCGTCTCAATGGATTTCGATGGTGCCCTATTTAACGTGAATGCGGCCGTCTCTAAAGCATAACCCCAAAACGATAGTGGTAAATCAGTAAGAGACATCATAGATTGCACCATATCTAGTAAAGTACGATTATGACGTTCGGACACACCATTACGCTGTGGTGTTCTAGGTGGCGTGAGTTGCGAAACTATTCCGCTTTGTTTCAAATGTTGACCAAACTCATAACTCAAATATTCTCCTCCATGATAAGATCGTAGAAACTTTATTTTCTTGTTACGATGATTTTCAACTTCACTCTAAAATTCTTTGAACTTTTCAAATGTTTCAGATTTATGTTTCCATCTCGTTGCTATGCAGTCACTTTAAATAGGGCACCATCTAAGTCCGTAGAGACGACACTGTATGAACTATGGTTTGGCAAGAAACCTAAGTTGTCGTTTCTTAAGGTTTGGGACTGCGATGCTTATGTCCAAAGGCTTCAGCTAGAAAAGCTCGAACCCAAAGCGGACAAATGCGTCTTCATAGGATACCCGAAAGAAACGGTTGGGTATACCTTCTATCTTAGATCCGAAGGCAAAGTGTTTGCCGCTAAGAATGGGTCCTTTCTCGAGAAGGAGTTTCTCTTGAAAGAATTGAGTGGGAGGAAGATAGAACTAGATGAGGTTGTTGAACCTTTACTTCAACCAGTGAGTAGTGCAGTGTAGAAAGATGTTTCTGTGGCACCTATGCCAGTTGAAGAGGAAGCTAATGATAGTGATCATGAAGTTTTGGATCAAGTTACTATCGAACCTCGTAGGTAGACAAGGGTACGTACAACTCCTGAGTGGTACGGTGACCCTGTCTTAGATGTCATGTTGTTGGACAACGATGAACCCATGAGCTATGGAGAAGCGGTGGTGGGCCAGGATTCCTACAACTGGTTAGAGGCCATGAAATCCAGATGGAATCTATGTATGAAAACAAAGTATGGACTTTTAGTATTACCTGAAGGGCGAAAGGCCATTCAGAATAATTGGATCTTCAAGAAGAATATGGACGTGGACGGTAATGTCACCGTCTATAAAGCTCGACTTGTGGCAAAGGGGTTTTCACAAGTTCACGGAGTTGACTACGATGAGACTTTCTCACCCGTAGCGATGCTTAAGTCCGTCAGAATCATGTTGGCAATAGCTACATTTTTTGATTATGAAATCTAGCAGATGGATGTCAAAACAATGTTCCTTAACGGTTTCCTTAAGGAAGAGTTGTATATGATGCAACCAGAAGGTTTTGACGATCCAGAGAATGCTCACAAAGTGTGCAAACTCCAGCGATCCATTTATGGACTGGTGTAAGCATCTCGGAGTTGGAATCTTTGCTTTGATGAGGTGATCAAAGCGTTTGGGTTTATACAAGTTTACGAAGAAGCTTTTATTTAGAAGAAAGTGAGTGGGAGCTCTATAGCATTTCTAATATTATATGTGGATGACATATTGCTGATTGGAAATAATGTAGAACTTTTGGAAAACGTGAAGGAATATTTGAACAAGAGTTTTTCAATGAAGGACCTAGGAGTAGCTGCTTTCATATTAGGAATCAAGATCTATAGATATAGATCAAGACGCTTGATATGACTTTCATAGAGCACATACCTTGATAAGATTTTGAAGAAGTTCAAAATGAATCGGTCCAAGAAGGGTTCTTGCTTGTTTTGCAAGGTGTGAAGTTGAGTCAGACTCAATGCCCAGCGACTACAAATTATAGAGAAAAGATGAGTGTCATCCCCTATGCCTCTGCCATAGGCTCTATCATGTATGCGATGCTGTGCACAAGACCGGATGTCAGCCTTGCCATAAGTACGGTCGGAAGGTTTCAAAGTAATCCAGGAGTGGATCACTAGACAGCGGTGAAGAATATCCTTAAGTACCTGAAAAGGACTAAGGAAATATTTCTTGTTTATGGAGGTGATCAAGAGCTCGTCATAAAGGGTTACATCGATGCAAGCTTTCACACTGATCCGGATGACTCTATGTCTCAAACCGGATACGTATATATTCTAAATGGGGGAGCGGTAAGCTAGTGTAGTTCCAAGCAAAGCGCGGTAGATGATTCTACATGCGAATCGGAGTACATAGCTGCCTCGGAGGCAGCAAAGGAAGGTGTCTCGATGAAGCAGTTCATGAAAGATCTTGGAGTTGTGCCCAGTGCACTGGATCCGATGAGTCTGTTCTATGACAACACTGGTGCCATTGCTCTAGCCAAGGAACCAAGGTTTCACAAGGGTACCAAACACATAAAGCGACGCTTCAATTCCATCCGTGATTACATCAACGAGGAAGACATAAACATTTGCAAAGTGCATACAAACCTTAATGTTGCAGATCCATTGACTAAACGTCTTCCACGGGCAAAGCACGATCAACACCAGAAACTCTATGGGTGTTAGATTCATTACCATGTAATGCTAGATTATTGACTCTAGTGCAAGTGGGAGACTGTTGGAAATGTGCCCTAGAGGCAATAATAAAGCGGTTATTATTATATTTCCTTGTTCATGATAATCATTTATTATCCATGCTATAATTGTATTGACCGGAAACTCAAATACATGTGTGGATACATAGACAACAACATGTCCCTAGTAAGCCTCTACCGGACTAGCTCGTTGATCAAAGATGGCTATGGTTTCCTAGCCATGGACATGAGTTGTCATTTGATAACGAGATCACATCATTAGGAGAATGATGTGATGGACAAGACCCAAACTATGAATGTAGCATATGATCGTATCAAGTTTATTGCTATCACTTTTTTGCATGTCAAGTATATGTTCCTATGACCATGAGATCATGCAACTCACTAACACCGGAGGAGTGCCTTGTGTGTACCAAACATCACAACGTAACTGGGTGACTATAAAGGTGCTCTACAGGTATCTCCGAGGGTGTCTGTTGAGTTGGCATGGATCAAGATTGGGATTTGTCACTCCGTATGACGGAGAGGTATCTCAGGGCCCACTCGGCAGGGGTGGATCTACAGGGTGGCCAGGGTGGGCCGCAGCCCACCCTGAGATTTGGGGTCAGTCTAGATACGTATAGGTTTCTAACTGGGCCAGACAAGAAAACAACCCAATAACAAGAACGAACGCAGCCACACCAGTCCACATCGAGCAGAAACCTCGTGGCCTCGTCCCTGCACAACACTACCCGACGCCCCGACCCTGACTCCCAACCGCCAGGCGTCGCCGTTCCTTGTGCCTCGAGGCCTCGCCACCGGTCGCCGGCCAGATCTCGGAGCCCAGCCGCTCAGGAGGCTCCCGCTTCTTCTTCCCACCCGCCCTGCCGGCCCTCGGCTCCAGCCGCACCTCTGTGCGCGGCTGCTCCCCTACCTTGCGTGCACGCCCTACCGCTAGCCAGTCGCTTGATACCCCTGTCCTCACCCCCCTACAAATTCGGCGGCAGCCGCTGCCTCTCAGTTGCCAGTCTCCCCAGTTAAGGTAACGAAATATCCCAATTTATGATTTAGGGTTTGCATATTTGCACTATGCCCCACTATCCAGTACATGAACACATACAACATTTTGCATCATTTTCGCCTTAATTAACTCTACTGATAGAAAGTATTATCTACTATGCTCTATGTATATGTACTATGGAAAACTGAGATTTAAATGATAATTTCGGTATGTTTGTCAGTTCATATTAATCAATTTCTTTGTGACATTGATAATTATTAGAATGTTCACATGTCATATTTATTATCAATTTTTTAGGGCGGACCACCCTTTTGTCAAATGCTAGCTCCGCCGCTGCCACTCGGTAATACAACATCACAATAAGCTTGCAAGCAATGTGACCAATGAGTTAGTCACGGGATCTTGTATTACAGATCAAGTAAAGAGACTTGCTGGTAACGAGATTGAACTAGGTATGGAGATACCACCGACCGAATCTCGGGCAAGTAACATACTGGTAGACAAAGGGAACTGCATACAGGATTAGCTGAATCCTCGACATCGAGGTTCGACCGATAAGATCTTCGTAGAATATGTGGGAACCAATATGGGCATCCAGGTCCCACTATTGGTTATTGACCGTAGACGTGTCCCGGTCATGTCTGCATAGTTCTCGAACCCGCGGGGTCTACACACTTAACGTCTGGTGACGATATAAGTATAGTTTAGTCATTATGGTGGTTACCGAAGGTTGTCCGGAGTCCCGGATGAGATCCCAGATGTGACGAGGAACTCCGGAATGGTTCAGAGGTGAAGATTGATATATTGGATGAAGGGTATTGGAGTCCGGAATTGTTCCGGGGGTACCGGGTGATGACCAGCGTCACCAAAAGGGGTTTCGAGGGGCTGCGACAAGTGTTGGGGGGCCCATGGGCCAAGGGGAGGGGGCAAACCAGCCCACTAAGGGGCTGAGCACCCCCCTCACCCCATCTCACGTAACCAGGAGGGTTGGGGGCACCCCCTAAGGGCTTCCCACCTCCCGGCTTGGGGGGGGGGCAAGTCACCCTAGGGGAGATCCCATCTGCCCTGGCCGCCGCCCCCAGGGGAAACCCTAGGGGTGCCACCCCCTCCTCCCTTCCCCTATATATAGAGGTAGAGAGAGGGCAGCCGCACCCCTTGAGCACATCTCCACGCCATGGCACGACCTCTCCTCTCCCTCGCATCCCTCTTGTTCTCCATAGTGCTTAACGAAGCTCTACTAAGATTTCTCCACCACCACCGCCACCACGTCATCGTGTTGCCGAAGGACTCAAGCTACTACTTCACCATCACTCGCTGGATCGAGGAGGTGAAGGCGTCATCAAGCCGTACGTGTGTTGAACACGGAGGTGCCATTCGTTCGACACTTGGATCGGGAGTTCGCGGGACAGATCGTGATTGGATCGCGAAGACGTTCGACTACATCAACCACATTTCTTAATGCTTCCGCTTAGTGATCTACAAGGGTATGTAGATCCAATCTCTCCTCTCATAGATGGTGATCTCCTAGATTGGATCTTGGTGAGCATAGGAATTTTTTTGTTTCCCATGCAACATTCCCCTACAACTTTTAGTAGTGGCCAACACTCTAGCTAGATTGTTTTCATCCTCCCGAGAAGAGAAGATAGACGCATGTGCCTCAATTGTAAAGTGATACCTGGAGAGAGTGTTGTACCTCAACATAAGCTGGTGGTTGCCGATTTCCGCTTTCGGATTCGTGTCCAATGGGATAAGCATGCCAAATTCGCTAGAACGAAGTGGTGGAAGCTCCAGGGGGAGGTAGCTCAGGCGTTCAAGGAGAGGGTCATTAAGGAGGGCCCTTGGGAGGAAGGAGGGGATGCGGACAAATGTGTGGATGAAGATGGTGAATTGCATTCATAAGGTGGCCTTAGAGATGTTTTGAGTGTCCAGGGGAAAGAGAAGCGAAGATAAGGATACCTGGTGGTGGAATGATGATGTCCAGAAGGCGATTGAAGAGAAGAAAGATTGCTTCAGACGCCTACACCCGGATAGGAGTGCAAAGAACATAGAGAAGTACAAGATGACGAAGAAGGCTGCAAAGCGAGCTGTCAGTGAAGCAAGGGATCGGGCATATGAGGACCTCTACCAACGGTTAGGCACGAAGGAAGGCGAAAGGGACATCTATAAGATGGCGAAGATCCGAGAGAGGAATACGAGGGATATTGTTCAAGTCAAATGCATCAAGGATGGAGTAGACCAATCTTGGTGAAGGACGAGGAGATTAAGCATAGATGGCGAGAGTACTTCAACATGTTATTCAATGGGGAGAATGAGAGTTCTACCATTGAACTGGATGACTCCTTTGATGAGACCAACATGCGTTTTGTGCGGTGAATCTAGGAGTCTGAGGTCAAGGAGGCTTTAAAAAGGATGAAAGGAGGCAAGGCGATGGGCCATGATTGTGTCCCCATTGAGGTGTGGAAAGTCCTCGGGGACATAGCGATAGTATGGCTAACCAAGCTTCTCGACCTCATTTTTTGGGCAAACAAGATGCCAGAAGAATGGACACGGAGTATATTGTTGGGGAACATAGCATGCAATTTCAAAAAATATTCCTACGCTCATGCAAGATCTATCTAGGAGATGCATAGAAACGAGAGGAGGAGAGTGTGTCCACGTACCCTCATAGACCGAAAGAGCAAGCGTTTGACAACACGGTTGATGTAGTCGAACTTCTTCTCGTTCCGACCGATCAAGTACCGAACGTACGACACCTCCGAGTTCTAAACACATTCACCTCAATGATGTCCCCTGAACTCTTGATCCAGCAGAGTGTCGAGGAAGTAGATGAGTTCGGTCAGCACGACGGTGTAGTGACAGTGATGGTGAAGTGATCCGCGCAGGGCTTCGCCTAAGCACTATGAAGATATGACCGGAGGTGTAAACTGTGGAGGGGGGCACCGCACACGGCTAACAATTGTTGGTGTGTGTTCTAGGAGCACCCTCCCAACGTATATATAGGTGGGAGCGGGAGGGGGACAGACTTGGGGCGCCCCAAGTAGGAGGAATCCTACTTGGGGCCCTCGTCCAATTCGCGCCCCTTACCATATTTTCCGAAGGGGAAAGGAAGGAGGAGGGAGGAGGGAAGGAAGCGGGAGGCCAAATCCCTCCCCTTCCTTCGCTCTTTCCCCTTTCCTTTCTCCTCTTGTGCGGCCCATATGGGGGGCGCGGCAGCCCGTGCTGGCTGCTGCGTTTCCCCTCTTGACCCATTAGGCCCATATCTTTGCCGGGGATGCCGGGAACCCCTTCCGCTAACCCGATATGTACCTGATACCTTCCGGAACACTTCCGGTGTCCGAATACTATCGTACTATATATAAATCCTTACCTCTCGACCATTTTGAGACTCCTCGTCATGTCCGTGATCTCATCTGTGACTTCGAACAACATTCGGTCACTAAATCACATAACTCATATAATACAAAATCGCCATCGAACGTTAAGCTTGCAGACCCTACGGGTTCGAGAACTATGTAGACATGACCGAGACACCTCTTCGGTTAATAACCAATAGCGGAACCTGGATGCTCATATTGGCTCCTACATATTCTATGAAGATCTTTATTGGTTGAACTGTTATGACAACATACATTATTCCCTTTGTCCATCGGTATGTTACTTGCCCGAGATTCGATCGTTGGTATCTTCATACCTAGTTCAATCTCGTTACCGGCAAGTCTCTTTACTCGTTCCATAACACACCATCCCGCAACTAACTCATTACTCACTTTGCTTGAAAGGCTTCTTATGATGTGTATTACCGAGAGGGCCTAGATATACCTCTCCGATACTCGGAGTGACAAATCCTAATCTCGATCTATGCCAACCCAAAAAACACTTTTGGAGATACTTGTAGAGCATCTTTATAATAACCCAGTTACATTGTGACGTTTGATAGCACATAAGGCATTCCTCCGGTATCCGTGAGTTGCATAATCTCATAGTCGACGGAATATGTATTTGACATGAAGAAATCAATCGCAATAAAACTGAACAATCAATATGCTAAGCTCACAGATGGGTCTTGTCCATCACACCATTCTCCTAACGATGTGACCCCGTTCATCAAATGACAACACATGTCTATGTTTAGGAAACTTAACCATCTTTGACTAACGAGCTAGTCTAGTAGAGGCTTACTAGGGACACTGTGTTTTGTCTATGTATCCACACATGTATCAAGTTTCCGGTTAATACAATTCTAGCATGAATAATAAGCATTTATCATGATATAAGGAAATATAAAATAACAACTTTATTATTTCCTCTAGGGCATATTTCCTTCAGTCTACCACTTGCACTAGAGCCAATAATCTAGATTACATTGTAATGATTCTAACACCCATGGAGTCTTGGTGCTGATCATGTTTTTCTCGTGGAAGAGGCTTAGTCAACGGGTCTGCCACATTCAGATCCATATGTATTTTGCAAATCTCTATCTCTCTCTCCTTGACTTGATCACTTTTGGAGTTGAAGCGTCTGTTGATGTGTTCGGTTCTTTTGTGAAATCTGGATTCCTTTGCTAAGGCAATTGCTCTAGTATTGTCACAAAGATTTTCATTAGAGCCGATGCACTAGGTATTACACCTAGATCGGATATGAACTCCTTCATCTAGACTCCTTCATTTGCTGCTTTTGAAGTAGCTATGTACTCCGTTTCACATGTAGATCCCGCAACGATGCTCTACTTGGAACCACACCAATTGATAGCTCCGCCATTCAATATAAATACGTATCCAGTTTGTGACTTAGAGTCATCCGGATGAGTGTCAAAGCTAGCATCGACGTAACCATTTATGACGAGCTCTTTGTCACCTCCATTGAAGAGAAACATATCCTTAGTCCTTTTCAGGTACTTCAGGATGTTCTTGACCGCTATCCAGTGATCCACTCCTGGATTACTCTGGTACGCAGCATAGCATACATGATAGAACCTATGGCTGAGGCATAGGGAATGACTTTCATTTTCTCTCTATCTTCTGAAGTGGTCGGGCATTGAGTCTGACTTAACTCCACACCTTGTAACACTGGCAAGAACCCTTCTTTTACTGATCCATTTTGAACTTCTTCAAAACTTTATCAAGGTATGTGCTTTGTGAAAGTCCAATTAAGCGTCTTGATCTATCTCTATAGATCTTGATGCCCAATATATAAGCAGCTTCACCGAGGTCTTTCATTGAAAAACTCTTATTCAAGTATCCTTTTATGCTATCCAGAAATTATATATCATTTCCAATCAACAATATGTCATCCACATATAATATTAGAAATGCTACAGAGCTCCCACTCACTTTCTTGTAAATACAGGCTTCTCTGAAAGTCTGTATAAAACCATATGCTTTGATCACCTCATCAAAGCGTATTTTCCAACTCCGAGATGCTTGCACCAGTCCATAAATGGATCGCTGGAGCTTGCACACTTTGTTAGCACCTTGAGGATCGACAAAACCTTCTGGTTGTATCATATACAACTCTTCTTTAAGAAATCCATTAAGGAATACAGTTTTGATGTCCATTTCCCAAATTTCATAATCATAAAATGTGGCGATTGCTAACATGATTCGGACAGACTTAAGCATCGCTACGGGTGAGAAAGTCTCATCGTAGTCAACTCCTTGAACTTGTCGAAAACCTTTCACGACAAGTCATGCTTTGTAGACAATAACATTACCATCAGCGCCAATCTTCTTCTCGAAGATCCATTCTATGGCTCGCTGATCATCGGGCAAGTCAACCAAAGTCCACACTTTGTTCTCATACATGGATCCTATCTCAGATTTCATGGCCTCAAGCCATTTATCAGAATCTGGGCTCATCATCGCTTCTTCATAGTCTGTAGGTTCGTCATGGTCTAGTAACATGACCTGCAGAATAGGATTACCATACCACTCTGGTGCGGAACATGCTCTGGTTGACCCACGAGGTTCGGTAGTAACTTGATCTGAAGTTTCATGATCATTATCATTAGCTTCCTCTCTAGTTGGTGTAGGCATCACAGGAACAGTTTTATGTGATGAGCTACTTTCCAATTCAAGAGAAGGTATAATTACCTCATTGTAACACCCACAATGTGGCTATATCTCCCACGTGTCGGGACACGACTTAGAGGCATAGCCGCATGGTAGGCTTGTCGCAAGGGTAATCTTCACACATCCCATGTACTTAGAAAGGGATAAAGAGTTGGCTTACAATTGCCACTTCACACAAATACAAGTTAACATACATCATCCAAATTACAAACAAGGTCCGACTACGAAACCAAAATAAAAGAAGACAACCCCAAATGCTAGATCCCCGATCGTCCCAACTGCGCTCCACTACTGATCAACAGGAAACGAAACAAAACAGCTATCAAGATCTCCATCGAGCTCCCCCTTGAGCTGGGTTGCGTCACCTGCACTGGTATCATCGACACCTGCAACTGTTTGGAAGTATCTGTGAGTCACGAGGACTAAGCAATCTCACACCCGTGAGATCAAACTATTTAAGCTTATCGGTAGGGTAGGGGTAGTGAGGTGGAGCTGCAGCAAGCACTAAGCATATATGGTGGCTAACATATGCAAATAAGAGCAAGAAGAGAAGCAACGCACGGTCTAGAAACTATAAGTGATCAAGAAGTGATCCTGAAACTACTTACGTTCAAGCATAACACAAGACCGTATTCACTTCCCGGACTCCGCCGAGAAGAGACCATCACGGCTACACACGCGGTTGATGCATTTTAATTAAGTTAAGTGTCAAGTTCTCTACAACAGGATATTAACAAATTCCCATCTGCCACATAACCGCGGGCATGGCTCTCGAAAGTTTATACCCTGTAGGGGTGTCCCAACTTAGCCGATCACAAGCTCTCACTGTCAATGAAGGATATTCCTTCTCTTGGGAAGACCCGACCAGTCTCGGAATCCCGGTTATAAGACATTTTGACAATGGTAAAACAAGACCAGCAAAGCCACCCGATGTGCTGACAAATCCCGATAGGAGTCGCACGTATCTCATTCTCAAGGCACACCGGATGGGCAAGACGTTGGGTTGGCATAGACCCTGGTTGCCCAGGGGGCGCCGGACATCGCCAAGTTCGGACCAACACTTAGAGAAGCACTGGCC